>NW_017731719.1:2048670-2121377 GCF_001890085.2 Hipposideros armiger
GCAATGATGGTGCCAACTTGGGCCAGTGAAGCAACGTCCTCCACAACTAGACTGAAGAAGAAAAGGACAGCAACTTGTCTGTTCCCCTTCCCCCAATTCCCCAATAAAAATCTTTATTAAAAAATATATATATGTATATATATTAATCTCGTGTGTACCATTACTTATACTTTTAACTTAATATGAGTTTAATTAAAAATTCAGAGAGAAAAATCTAATTTTAATAAAGACTTGAAGATACCCATAATCCTTCAATGTAACTTTAAGATTGTATAACTTTGTCAATAATAAATATATTACTGTGAAATCATATTTCAGGTTTTCAAAACCAGAAAAGCAATTTTTAATCCATCTATTTTTGTTGATCCCAGATGTATTGAGTGTTTGCTATTTGCCTACTGCTGGAATCAGTTAGGTGAAAGTAAATGTTCCAGGATAAGGAAAAATGGTCTATTGGTCCTAGACCTTTTGATTTTTTGTGGGTGATTTGGCAGTTTGGGTAGGTTTTTCTGGAGGAGTGGTTGAAATGTTTAAAATGATTACAGAGTAGTAATGGGTTTTGGTTGGAAGCACACGCTGGTTTAAGACCTGAGGTTCATCCCCATTTTCTCTTGGTGATTTAGACAGTACAGAATGTAAGCAGTTTCCTCCCCAACATTTTCAAACATACGGAAGAGTTAATACAGTGAATACCCTAGATTTTAGAGTTAGGATTTTGCTACGTTTGTTTTATCCCAGATCTGTACATTAATCCATCTTATTGTTTAATGCATTTCAAAGTAACTTTCAGACTTTCCAAATCATTTTCACTTAAATTTTCTAATTTTACACTTGTATTTTTTTTGCTCTGAAAATCTTTGTTTCTAATGTTATTGACATGATTTTTAAATTTGTTTTGTCCTAGAAAATAACTATACATTTCTAAATTAAAATATCAAAATAATTACTAACAGGAATATTGATTGAATACTATATGATTTCTGTACATTTTTTATTGTTGTTAGACTAAACCCCAGTAGGGATAGAACTGCAAAATATTGTGCTTGATAGTAATTCTTTTCTCCGTGTTTTGGCCCCCAATTGACATATTATTAGCTCCACTTATTTAAATTTATTTTGTTTTTTGGGATTGCTTTTTTCTTATGTAAAACATTTAAACATATTTACAGTATTCTAAAATTAAAGCTGTACAAGAAGGTGCTTCACAGAAGACGTGCTTCATCCTTGTCGCTCCCTCCCTCCCCACCCCCTGCCCCTAACCCCAGCAGGTAACCATTTTTATTCTTTATTTTTCCATTATTTCCTTTTGAAAATATAAGCAAATAATGCCATAGATAACTGCACATATATCACAGGTAACTGGCGACACTAGTTGCTTTTAGATAGGGGAGGACACTTTAAACATGTTTGTCACTTTTGAATTTTTTTTTTATGATGTGGTTTATTTTCTTTACTTTTTTGGGGTGGGGGGGTTAGTGTATTTTTATGTTTAGAAAGCTACTTTTATACTAATACCTGCAGTTCCCATCCTTTTAAAATATTCTCTATTGTGAGCAGTAATGGAATTAGTAACCTCTTCATCAGCTTCCCTTCCCTCTTCTCTGGTAACTATTATTTTGGCATTTAAAAATTTGTTATTGATTTACATGCAGTAAAATTCACTTTTTTGGGGGAGATGGGTATAGTTCTGTGAGTTTTGACAAATGCATAAAATCATGTAACAACCACCACAGTCAGGATATAGAACAGTTCCCTCACCTCCGAAAATTTTCTCTTACTGCCACCTTTATAATCAAATCCTCCTCCCACCCCTAACTCCTGACAACTGATTTGTTTTCTATTCCTACAGTTTTTCCTTTTGAAAAAAGAATGTCACGTAAATGGAAATGTCATATATATATGTAATCTGTTGAGTATGGTGATGCAGATTTGTGTCTATACATTTAAATGCCCTGTCCTCAATGTGTTAACACAAGGCATTTGAGATTCATTTAGGTAGACCTGTGTATCAATAGTTCATTCCTTTTTTGCTAAACTGACCCCTTTTCTATTTAGTTAATTGCATAGTATCTGTGTGTTGTAAAAGAAGATAACATTTGCATATACAACTCTGTTATTTCATCCTGTAGTGTTCTAAATTCAGTATGTTTAACAGTCACCACCAGAGCTCACTGCAAAGCTTCTCTTAGGTTTTTTGGTTGTCTGAACTCATTCTTGACTAGAGAGCTCAGGGGAATCACATGGGAACAATATTTAAGTCCTTTCTGGTTCATAACTGTTTGTTTGTGACCATTAGACCCAATTTATTTTGAAGATTTGATTGGATATAAAATTCATGGCTCACATTTTCTTGTGAGCTCCATGGACTTGGATATGAAGTATTATTGTCAGTCTTAAGCCATTCTTTTTTCTCACAAGAACCTTGTCTTTTGCTTAGATACCCCAAAGGTTTTTTTTTTCTTCCTTCTTTAAAGTAGCAGTACATGAATATATTTTGGTGTTAACCTTCCTGTATGGCCTTAAATAATAGGTTCAAGTCTTCTTTTATTTCAGAGAAGTTTTCTTGTATAATCATTTTTAGTATTTGCCCTGTTCCATTACATAGGTTTTTCTTTTGGGGACTCCATTTATGAGTGTGTGTTGGATCTTCTTTGCATAACTTCTATATTATTTGTTCACAAAACCCTTTTTTCCCCTTCTTTATTTAAAAAATCTCCTTCATCCTGTTCCATTTTTTTTCCTGTGGGGTCTGTTCACTCTTTTGTTTCATTTAATTTGCCTTCATTTCTGATAGAATTTTTCTTTTTTTAAATTCTTATATGATGCAAATAAAAACAATATTTTCCCACTTATTTGTATGAAAAATTGGAGACTTCCTATGAAAAGTCTTAAGATCCAATGTAAATGTTAAGTTATAACACTTGTGAACAGAAATGTTACCACTGAACAATCATAATAAAATACACCCCAATATCCATAGTTTTATAGATACACATCATTTTGTATGATGGATAGTACCTGTAAAGTTTATAAAATTCAAATGTGAAGTAGTTTCTTACTGACTTATTTGCATGATTTGGAAATGCTGCTTTTCATTGTTTATAATTTGTTTATAATTTTGTAGGGACGTGCTGAAAAATAAGAGGATTTTAAATATGAATTGCAATATAAAGAATTAATTTTATTAGCCAAAAATTTTACTTTACTAGATTCATAAATAATTTAGTGCCTGTGAAGTGAAAAGTAGGATTTGTTTTATACATACAATGTGATAAATTCTTTTCCTTCACCTGCATTTAACACTATAACAGACTACTTTAAAAAGTCAGGAAACCAAGTTACTTTTATTTGTTGTTCTTGTAGTTACAGATGAAATTATTTGATAAAGTTTTTAGAGGAACTCACTAACTAGTATGCTTTTGTTGATCTTAGAGATTTATTGTCTTAGTTATTACTTAAAAGGTAAAACAAATGAATAGGTACTAGTAGGCCATTTTAGTACACATAACCAGGCCTTAATTTAAGGTATTGTGTATTTATATAGCTCTTTGAGAGGTAATGGGAGAATTACAAAACTGAAGGGTTGATGTATATTATTGTGGACTTTCTAGAGGTACGAAGTAGAGCCTGTTAATTTTTGTTTTCCATGATCCTTCTGCTTTGGGAGGAATGGGGGAGGGGTAGACTATATAGAGAGATAAGGAGCTGCTTTGCTGTCAGTGTAGAATTAGAATTGGAGCAAAATTGTGTATCACAGATAAATCAGAATGCTCTAGGTTTGAACAGTAATATTGAGAAAAAGGATTTCCATTTTCTGTTACTTAAGCTGTAAATTACCTCAATTCTCAGATAATCATCTAGTGATTAGTATTTAATTTATAATATTTTGGATATGCATTTCTTTTATATATTAATAGTGGCTGTTCTGTTGTGTTGTCGGAAAAGTCATGACGCATTTTTACAATGAAAAACATAAATAGAAAAATACGTCATGACTTTTCCGACAACCCAGTATAAATGTAGAAACAAGAACGAGGCTTGGAAGGAAGTTTATTATACTCTCAGGTCCCACAGAGGGGGTGATGCATTCCACTCAGGGTCGCAGGGGAAGCATCAGGTTTTGGTCAGATGGCAAAAGATAAGAGTGAGGGGAAGTCCTAGGCCAGAGCCTTTATTGGGGTTTCCAAGGTTTCGAAAGGCAAGGCAAGGCAGGGTAGACAGTTTAGGATTGGCATTTATGAATGAGGCCAGTGGGATTTGGGCTATAGGGGCGGTCTCTAGTTGTCTGGTACCTGACCCTGGAATGATTTAGGGCAGGGGAAATCCTGGCTTGTATGTTAGTGAGTTACATAAGGAGATGGCTGGGGCTGTCGACTTGATATTGGTTGGTTTGTAAACGAGAGAGATGGTCCTGGTTACGTTCTTTGGTATGTCTGGAAAGGGCTAGCATTGGGATGAGCGGTTGCTCCCTGGCCAGAAAGCTTTTTAAGTTGTCTAAACATCATATAAAATATAGAAAGTAAAAAAACATGACTAGTACAGTGGCCCAGTAAAGTTTAATCTGCTTACACTGTCATATAATTTCTGATGTGTTCGTAATCTTTCAGAATTTTAGAGAGCTAAGGTTCTTGTTCACTTTTTTACAAGCTCTTAAACCTTTTTGGTTAGTGATTGCTTTTTTTCTTTTAACCCTGAAATATGCATGTTTTAAAAACCTGATTGAAATGTTTTCAGAGGAGCATCTGCATCATTGAATGAAATGTTTTTGGTTTAATTTTATAGCAGTATGATATGAATCACCAGCTGGGTATATATCAGCAGTTCACCTCTAATGTTTGAAAGTAGTTATATGTTTCTTCTTCCACTTAAAGAAGAAATGAGTATGTGTTCATATCTTTTTTAAATGTTTAAGATTGGTAGTTTGTGAGTTACAGATGAGTATTCTGTTTCTAGTTATTTTCCCTGTAAGCATTTTTGTAGCTTTTTTATTGGATTATTTCCATTTTAAAATTTTGTTTTTAGGTAACATACAGTAATATTTACCTTTTTTTTGTTTGTGTGGTTCTGTGAGTTTTGATTAATGCATAGAGTCCTGCAATGACCACCACAATCAAGATACAAAACAATTCCATCACTCCCCAAATTTCCTTAAAAGGGAATGCCCCTTCATTAATCTTCCCTACACTTGTAACTTCTGACAGCCACTGACCTATTCTTCTTCTCTATAGGTTTTCTTTTTCAAAATTGATATATAAAAGGAATTGTGTAGTATGTAACCTTTTGAGACTGACTTCTTTCATTTAACATAATACATTTGAGATGAATCCATGTTGATGCTTGTACCAGCAGTTCATTGCTTTTTATTACTGAGTACTATTCCATTGTAAGGATGTACCACAGTTTATTCATCCCTTCACCAGTTGAAGAACTTTGGGTTGTTTACAGTTTATGTAGATTATGAGTTTAGATTTACAGAAAAATTAAGTAGTACAGAGAGCTCCTATATGTAACACCCCCCCCCCAGTTTCCCCTGTTAATATCTTGCATTACTGTGGTGCATTTTTATAATTGATGAACAAATATTAACATATATTTTTATTAACTAAAGCCCACAGATTACATTAGGGTCACTGTATTGTACAGTTTTATGTGTTCGGGCATATGCATAATGTCATGTATGGACTATTATAGTACCATACAGAATGGTTTCAGTGCCCTAAAAATTCCCTGTGGTCCACCTGTTTCTGTACCCCCTCCACCCCACCCCATCTTCAAACTCATGGATCTTTTTACTGTCTCCATAATTTTACCTTTTCTAGAGTATCATAATTGGAATTATACAGCATGTAACCTTTTCAGACTGGCTTCTTTCGCTTAGCAATATGCATTTAAAATTTCTCTATTATATCTTTTTATGGTTTGATAGGTCATTTCTTTTTATCAATGAATAATATTCTATTGTATGGATGTACCACTATCCATTCACCCATTGAGAAACATCTTGATTATTTCTAATTTATGACAGTTATGAATAAAGCTGCCATAAACTTGCATGTGCAGGTTTTTGTGTGGACATAAGTCTTCAGCTCATTTGGGTAAATGCCTAGGAGGATGATTGCTGGATCATATGATAACATTATGTTTAACTTTGTAAGAAACTGCCAAATGTCTTCCAAAGTGACTGTACCATTTTACATTCCCACCCAACAATGAGAGTTTCCGTTGCTCCATATCCTCACTTGCAATTGGTATGTCAGTTTTGAGATTTTAACTGTTGTAATAGGTATATAATGGCATCTCATCATTGTTTTAATTTGCAGTTCCCTAATGTCATGGGATGTTGAACATCTTTTCATATGCCTATTTGCCATTTTGTAGATCTTCTTTGGTGAAGTATTTGTTCAGATTTTGCCCACTTTTTAATTGGGTTGTTTGTTTTCCTGTTGTTGAGTTTTAAGACAACTTTGTATATTTTGGATAAGTCCTTTATCAGATACGTGTTTTTGCAAATATTTTCTCCCAATATGTGGCATATCTTCGTTCCCTTAACACTATCTTTTGAAGAGCAGAAGTTTTTAATTTTAGTGAAGCCCAACTTACCCATTTTTCATTCATAGATTTTGCTTTTCATTTTGCATCTAAAAAACTATAGCTGAACCCAAGGTAACCTAAATTTTTTTCTGTCTTATGTTCTAGACATTTTATAGTTTTGTGTTTTATATTTAGGTCTATGATTCATTCTGAGTTAATTTTTGTGAAAGATGTAAAGTCTTTGTATTTACTTTTGCAAGTGGATGTCCGTTTGTTCAGCACCATTTATTGAAAAGACTCCTTTCTCCATTGAATTGCCTTTACTCCTTTGTCAAAAATCAGTTGACTGTATGTCTGTGGGTCTATTTCTGGACTTTCTGTTCTGTTCCATTGATATATTTGTCTGTTCTTTTTGCCAGTGTCATGTGGTCTTAAATACTGGAGCTTTATAGTGTGGCTTGAAGTTAGGTAGTGTCAGTTCTTTGGCTTTATTCTCCTTTACTATTGTGTTTGCTATTCTGAGATCTTTTGCTCTTCCCTATAAACGTTAGAGTCAACTTGTTGATAGCCATAAAATAATTTGCTTGGAATTTGATTAGGATTATGTCATATCTGTAGATCAAACCTACATCTTAACAATATTAAGTCATCTTGTCCACGAACGTTGAATATCTTTTCATATATTTAGTTCTTTGATTTTGTAATCAGTTTTATAGTTTGGATCATGTAAATCTTGTACATATTTCGTGAGGTTTATACCTATTTCCTTTTTCTTGATCCTAATGTAAATAGCACCGTGTTTTTAATTTCAAATTCTTGTGTCTGTTATTGCTAGTATATAGTGATTGATTTTTGCATATTAACCTTGTGTCTGCAACCTTGCCATACTTGCTTATTAATTCCAAGAGTGTTTTGTCAATTCTTTGGGATTTTCTACATAGACATTCTTGTTAGCTGCAAACAAGGACAGTTTTATTCATTTGCAATATATAATCCCTTTATCTTTTTCTTGTCTCATGGGTTACTAGGACTTCTATTACGATGTTGAATAGGAGTGGTGAGAGGTGACCACTTTGTTCCCATTCTTAGTGGGAAAGCATCTAGTTTCTCACCATTAAGTATGAGTTAACTGTAGGTTTTTTTGTAGATGTTCTTTGTTGAGAATGTTTCCCTGTATTCCTAGTTTACTCAGTTTTAAGCATGAATCAGTATTAGATTTTGTCAAGTGCTTTTTCTGCATCTATTGTTAGGATCATAGGATTTTTCCTCTTTAAACTGTTGATGAAATAGATTGTATTAATTGATTTTCGAATGTTGAACCAGCTTTGCATACCTGGAATAAATTCCACTTGGTTGTAGTGTTTAATATTTTTTAATACATTGTTGATACACTAATATTTTGTTGTGTATTTTTCACATCTTATGTTCATGAGAGATATTGGTCTATAGTTTTCTTGTAATGTCTTGTCTGGTTTTAGTATTCGAGAATGCTCTCCTCTGCTTAATGAACTATTCCCTCTGCTTGTATATTCTGGAAGGGATTATAGACAGTTGTTTCATTTCTTCCTTAAATGTTTTGGATTCACCAATTAAACCTTCTGAGCTTGTTGTTTTCCTTTCTGGAAGGTTTTTAGTTACCAATTCAGTTTCTTTAATATAGAGGGGCATATTCAATATTCAGAGTATGTGTTTCTGCTGTTTGTGACTCTTGGTAGATTATGTCTTGCAAGGAATTGGTCCATTTTTTTTAAATATTTTATTGGAAAATTGGGGAAGGGGAACAGCCAAGTTGTTGTCCTTCAGTCTTAGTTGTGGAGGACGCAGCAAGCTCAGTTCCCAAGTCCAGTTGTGCCGCCCAGCTCAAGGTGCTGTGTTCAATTAGTTGTGGGTGGGTGTAGCCACCATCCCATGTGGGAGTCAAACCAGCAGCCTCATTGTTAAGAGCGCGCCCTCTATCCACTGAGCCATTCAGGCGGCAGCTCAGCTCAAGGTGCCGAGTCTTTAGTTGCAGGCGGGCATAGCCCACCATCTCAAACAGGCAATCTTGTTGTTAGGAGCACGTGCTCTCACCAGCTGAGATGTCCTGCCACCTGTTGGCAGTTCAGCAGCAGCTCAGCTTGGGCACAGCTCGCTGGCCCATGTGGGAATTGAACCGGTGACCCTGTTGCTCAGAGCTTGCACTCTTGAGCAAGCCCTTAACCAACTGAGCCACCCGGCTTGCCCAGAATTGATCCATTTTATCTAAATTATTAAATGTGTGGGCATAGAGTTCATAATATTCTTTATTATCCTTTTAATGTCCATGGGATCAGTAGTGATATTATTACTGATAACCATAGTTGCTGATTTCTTTCTAATATTGATAATTTCTCTTTTCTCTTTTTTCTTGGTTAACTTGACTAGAAGATGTTCAATTTTATTGACCTTTTCAAAGAACCAGCTTTTAGTTTTGTTGATTTTTGGTTTTTAATTTCATTGATTTCTGCTTCAATTATTATTATTTCTTCTGCTTGCTCTAGGTTTATATTTTTCTTATTTCCTAATTTCCTAATATGGAAGCTTAAATGACTGATTTTAGATCATTATGACAGTGCTGTAAATTTCTCTTTAAACACTTTTTTCACTGCATCCCACAAATTTTGATAAGTTGTGTTTCCATTTTAATTTAGTTCAAAATATTTTTAAATTTCCCTTGAAATCTTCTGTGATCCATTTGTTATTTAGAAGTGTGATGTTTAATTTCCAAATATTTGGGACTCCCCAGCTATCTTTTATTGATTTTTAGTTTAATTCTGTTGTGGTCTGAGAGCACACTATGTATTGTTTCAATTTTTAAAATTTGTTAAGATTTGTCTTAGGGCTCAGAATGTGGTCTGTCTTGGTGAATGTTTTTGTGAGCTTGATAATAATGTGTATACTGCTGATATTGGGTGAAGTATTCTATAAATGTCAATGAAATCCAGTTGATTGATGGTGCTTTTGAGTTTTACTGTATCCTTAGTGGTTTTTTACCTGCTTTGTCTGCAAGATAATGATGCAGGTTTGTTGGCGTCTCCAGTTATAGTAGTGGATTTAACTATTCTTCCTTGAAATTCTATCATTTTTTGCATCACATCTTTTGGCATTGTTATTAGGCACATAAACAGTAAGGATTATTATCTTTGAGAATTGACACTATATAAAACTCCTCTTTATCCCTGATAATTTCCCTTGTTGTGAAATCTGCTTTGTTTGAAATTAGTACTATAGCTAGTCCAGCTTTTTTAAAAAAGATTTTATTGGGTAATTGGGAAAGGGGAGAACAGTGTTGGGGAATCGGGGAAGGGGAGCAGACAAGTTGCTGTTCTTTGGCTCTTCAGTCTAGTTGTGAAGGACTTTGTTTCACTGGCTCTTGTTGGTATTATTATTGCACTCTTCCCGGGTGAGGCATATCGGTTGCCGGCCTCTGGACAGCCGCTCACAGCAGCTCTTGGCAGCTCACACCGGCTGCTGACTGCTCACACTGGCTGCTAGTCACACATGGTAGCTTATGGCAGCCTGCTGCAGCCTACACCGTTGCCAGCAACTCACGGCATCCCAGCTCCAGGTCGAGCCGTTGTTCACCATCTTAGCTGTAGAGGGCAGTGTCACTGGCCCTTATGTGGGATCCGAACTGGGGCCCTGTTGTACAGAGCTGGCGTCCCAAGCCAGCTCTTAACCAATGCACCACTCAGCCGGCCCCACAGCTTTCTTTTGATTAGTGTGAGCATGGTATGCTTTTCTCCATACCTTTACTTTTAATCTATCTGTGTGTTTGTATTTAAAGTTGGTTTCTTATAGACAACATATAGTTGTTTTTTATCCAGTCTGTCAGTTCCTCTTTAATGGTTTATTTAGACCTTTCAAGTTAAAAGTGACTATTGTTGTAGTTGGGTGGATATCAACCCTATCCGTAACTATTTTCTATTCATTGCATTCATTCCTTGTTGCTTTAAAAAAATTTTTTTTTTTGTTTTCTTCCTCTTCTGGTTTTAATTGAGCATTTTATAATTATATTTCTCTCCTATCTTAAGATTATCGGTTAAACTTATTTTTAAATTTTATTGGTTGTTACCCTAGAGCAGCGGTTCTCAACCTGTGGGTCGTTACCCCTTTGGGGGTCAAACGACCCTTTCACAGGGGTCGCCTAAGACCATCGGAAAACAAAAAGATATTTACATTACGATTCATAACAGTAGCAAAATTACTGTTATAGAGTAGCAATGAAAATAATTCTATGGTTGGGGTCACCACAACATGAGGGAACTGTATTAAGGGGTCGCGGCATTAGGAAGGTTGAGAACCGCTGCCCTAGAGCTTGCAGTAGACCATTTAAACTAATATAAGTCCATTTTCAAATAATACTTGACCGCTTTACAGGTAATACAGGTGCTTTATAACAGATTATAAACAATTCTTCCCTCCTATCCCTTTAATATTGCTTTCACTCATTTCACTAATCCATAAGGTATAATCACCCATCCATTGTTACTGTTCTTTTGAACAGTTATCTAAGATCAATTCAGAATAAGAAAATTAAAAGATTTTATTTTACCTTCATTTATTTCTTTCTGACCTTCTTCCTTTATGTAGATCTGAGTTTCTCACATACGTCTTTTCCTTCTCTCTGAGGAACTTTTACTATTTCCTGCAAGGCATGTCAATTAACAACAAATTCCCTTAGTTTTGTTTATCAGATAAAGTATTTGTCCTTAACTTTTGAACGAAAATTTCACTAGGTATTGAAGTCTAGGTTGTTGTTGTTATTTTCTAATTTCAACACTCATTTCTCCCGAATCCCTTTTTGAAGAGAAGTCATATCATTTTTATTCGTCTTTCATATAGATAAGGTAATTTTTTGGTCGTTTAGCTTATTTGAAGGTTTTCTGTTTGACTTTTGCAATTTGAATATGATAAACCTAGGTATTGATATTTAGCTTTTTATCCTCTTAGGTGTTCTCTGAGCTTTCTGGAATTTTGTTTTGGTGTCTGTCATCAATTTTGGAAAAATTCTCATAGTCATTCGTACTTAAAATACTTCAGTTTCTCTCTTTCTTCTCCTCTAGTATCCCCATTATATGTATGTTACACCTTTTATAGTTGTCCCACAGTTTTTGTATATTCTGTTCCTTTTTCTTTTTCCAATTTCTTTTTTTTTCCCCTTGGCGTTTCAGTTTGGGATATTTGCATTGACATGTCTTCAACTTCACTGATTGTTTCCTCAGTTGTGGTTAGTCCATCAAAAGCATTCTTAATTTGTGTTAGTGTTTTTTATTTCTAGCATTTTGCTTTCATTCTTTCTTATAGTCCATAGCATATTGATCACAGTTATTTTAAATTCTTAGTGTGGTAATTCCAACATCTCTGCCATATCTGAGTTTGGTTGTGGTGCTTGTTTTGTCTCTTTTGAATGTAATTTTTTTGCCTTTTGGCATGTGGTGTAGTTTTTTTGTTGTTGAAAACTGCATGATTTATTGCACAATAGGAAATCAGGTAAACAGATTATTACTGTGAGGTTTATAATTATCTGGCTAGGATTTATGCTATGTTTAATGTTTGCTAAGTATTTGTATTGTTCGTAGGTGTCAGAGGCTTCATTTTCTTGCAGTTTCCTTCTTGTTGTCTTCCGGTTGTTTTGGGTTTCCCTAGAAACCCCTTAAATATAGAGTGTGACTTGGAGCTCTCATACTTGTAATCTGTTATTATACTGGAGCCTTGTTGATGTGGTGATAAGGTAATGGGGAATGGAAGTGTGTTCTATAATCTTATGATTAAATCTCAGTTGTAGTCAACCAGAGTTCCTGGGATGCGATCTCCAGAAGTGTTTTAGTCTTTTTTTCCCCATCCCTTTACCTCAGTCTGGAAGGCTAGCTGGTCTTTGTTAAGGAGCACAGATTACTCTCGGTCTATCCACCTTTCCCTTCCCCATATCCAAAACTGGAAGGAATTTTTTTCTGGATGATAACCTAGTGGAGGTAAAACTCATAATCTGGAGGCTTTTTTATAATGGGAAGGGTTTTAATCCTCAAACTAGCTTACACAGCCTCCAGCAAATTCATTAGTTACCTTTAAAGAATTTCTACCAGTTACTGTCTTTGGAGGCTCCTGCTCCTGGTAAGCTCTGATTCTTTGTATTTGCTTGTCTTCAATTTTCCTAGAGGCATTTTGCCTGATGAATTCAGTTTTCGGGTGAATCTAAGAAGAGTTCTTGATTTTCAGTTTGGTCACCTTTTTCCTTGTTGTGAGGGTGGGAGTAAAAATTGTAAGCTCTTTATATATTGGAGCTGAAACCGGAAGTCCTCTTGTTTATGTTTTAATGAGAGTTTTATTGAGACATAATTCACATACCATAAAAATGTACCCCTAAAAGCATACATTTTAGTAGTTTTTAGTGTATTCACAGAATTGCATAACCTTTAGCTCTGTTTAATTTTAAAAGATTTTCATCACCTGAAAAAGAAATCCTATACCCATTAGCAGTCACTTCTCCCAGCCCTAGGTAACCACTTACCTATTTTGTTTCTATGGATTTGCCTATATTGGACCTTTCATATAAATGGAATATGTAATATGTGACCTTTTGTTCATGACTTACCTTTATATGTTTCCAAGATTCATGCATGCTGTAGCATTTATCAGTCCTCTATTCCTTATTGTTGCCAAATAATATCTCATTGTAAGGATATATCACGTTTTGTATATCTATTTATTGGTAGGTAGAAACACTTTTTTGGCAGTTGTGAATAATGATGTTGCAAACATTTGTGTAAACATTTTTGAGTGGATTTGTTTTCATTTCTCCTGGATAGATACCTAAGAGTTGAATTTTGCTAGGTTATAGGGAAACACATTTCAAGTTATGACGTTTTCTTAGTGGTTGTTCTGGAGAGTTAGGTAATATCGTAATACAGTTTAGATTAATACCAACTTAATTTCAGTAGCATGTTAAACTTTGCTCCATAATATCCCCATTTTCTCCTCTCCTTTTTGCAATTATTGTCATAAAATTATGTATACAGTTGAAGCTCAGAGAATTATAATTATTGCTTTTTGCCTTTTAAATTAACCCTCTGTTGGGCACAACTGATCTAACAGATTCATTGCACATACATTTTCAAATATGAAATATATCTTTACTAAGTCACAGACATGGCTGGCGAGGAGGAGGAGGGGAAAGATACGGAAGCGATGAGTCACGATACTTAACTGTTAGATATTTGAAAATTTGTGTGCAATGTATCTGTGAGATCAGTTGTGCTTGACGGAGGGTTAAGAGAAGAAAAGAGTTACAAACAAATACATTTATACTGTTTTTAATATTTACCAATGTAGTTATCTTTACTGATGGTCTTTATTTCCTTGTGTGTATTTGAGTTACTGTCTAGTGGCCCTTCTTTTCCACCATACTATTTCTTAATAGCACAGTACTGCTAGAGACAAATTCTCTATTTTTGTTTATTTGGGAATGTCTTAATCTCTTGATTTTTAAATTATGGTTTTGCAGGATATAGAATTCTTGGTTTATAATTTTTTATTTTAGCCCTTACAGTTCGTCATGCCACTGCCTTCTGGCTTCCCTGGTTTCTAATGAAGAGTCCATTGTTAATCTGATTGCATTGCAAAGCATTAACAATATAAAGCAATAATAGTAACCTATCTATTGGGTCGTCGGGAAAGTCATGACGTATTTTTCTATGTTTTTCAATGAAAAAATGTGTCATGACTTGCTGGACGACCCAATATAATAGGAATTAAACTAACCTAGTCCTCTTAGTCTCTGTTATTTGCTATTTGGCCCAGCCGTTATTTACTTAACAGTGTCATTAAGTTTATAATTTGAAATTATCTGTATTGATACATTATTCTGAAAAATATTCATGTACATCTCCCTTTCTAAACATACCACAATAATAAATTTCTTGTCCATGTACTTAAATCTTGCCACTCCCTCACTGCTGTTGAATTTGAGTTTGTTTTTGTATGTCATGCAATACCTCAAACATCTACCAGCTCTCTTGGTCCACTGTGTACTATGAGCCACACCTGTGCACATCTGGTGTTACAAATTTTCCCATCAAATAACTCCCCTTCCACCATTTCACCAATAACTAACAAGCTGCAATCTTTATGTCATCCATTTTCCCGAGTAAACTTCAGGTCTTTCCAGTGTAAAGTGCCACATTTATTGTAGTATTTCTTAACATGTGTAAAACTTCTTCATTGAATTTTAGGATTTTAAGTTTATTTCTTCCTTTTTAGTATTTATGTCTTTTATTTCTCTCTGTTGTGTTACTGAAATGTCTGGGATTTGCAGTATAATTTTGAATATAAATAGTGAGAGATGGCATTCTTACCTTGTTCTTGATATTAGGGGAACATCATTCAATATTTTACTATTACGTATGCTAGATGCAGGTTTTTTATAAATGTAGGTTGAGGAAGTTCCCTTGTATTCCTAGTTTGCTAAGCGTTTTTATTATGAGTGGGTGTCAAATTCTGTCAAATACTTTTTTTTCTGCAACTATTTAAATGATCATAAGTGTTTTCTCCTAATTTGGTAAAATGCATTGATTGGTGTATGAATGTGAAAGCAACCTTGTATTCCTGGGTTAAACACTACCTGGTCTTCATATAGTATCTTTTTTTTTTTAAGATTTTATTGGGGAATTGGGGGAGGGTAACAGTGTTGGAGAATTGGGGAAGGGGAACAGCCAAGTTGTCCTTAGATCTTAGTTGTGGGGGGCGCAGCAAGCTCAGCTCCAAGTCTAGTCACGCCGCTCAGCTCAAGGTGCCGAGTTCCGTTTTTAGTTTTGGGCGAGCACAGTCCACTATCTCAAACAGGCAACCTTGTTTTTGTTTTGTTTTTGAAGAATTTTATTGGGGAATTGGGGGATGGAAACTGCGCTGGAGAATTGAGGGAAGGAGAACAGACAAGTTGCTATCCTTTTGTCCTTCAGCCTAGTTGTGAAGGACGTTGCTTCACTGGCCCGAGTTGGCACCATCATTGCGCTCTTCCCGGGCAAGGCAGATTAGTCACCAGCTTCTAGATGGCTGCTCATGCTGGCTGCTGGCTACTCACGGTAGCCCATGGCAACCCACTGCCACAGGGGCTGCAGCCTAGACATCGCCGGTGACTCACGGCAGCCCAGCTCCAGGTTGAGCTGTTGTTCAGCATCTTAGCTGTAGAGGGCAGTGTCACTGGCCCTCATATGTGGGACCTGAACTGGGGCCCTCTGGCATCCCAAGCCAGCACTTAACCAACGCGCCACTCGGCTGGCCCATCAAACAGGCAACCTTGTTGTAAGGAGCATGTGCTCTCACCAGCTGAGCCATCCTGCCACCTGTTGGCAGCTCGGCAGCTCAGCTCGGGTGCAGCTGACCCATGTGGGAATCAAACCGGTGACTGTGTTGCTCAGAGCTCGCGGTCTTGAGCAAGTTCTTAACCAACTTAGCCACTCGGCTGGCTCCATATATTATCATTTTAATATATTACTAGAATTCCATCTTAATTTACCTAATGGCTTTTTAACTATATCTCTTTGCAATTTTTAGTGGTTACTCTACAGATTTTTAATATACATACCTGTTTTCATAATCTACTGAGAATGTTGTATCATTTCACATAAAATGTAGAAACTTGCAACTGTATAGGTCCATTAACCTTCTTCTCTTGTCACTTTTGTTGTAGTTGTCATATTCTATTACATCTACGAGTCTTACAAGCTGCACAATACATGTTATTTTGCTTTGAAGAGGGATACGTTGTCAAAAAATTAAAGAGTGAAAACATTCTTACTACATATCCATGTGTGTGCCATTTCTACTGCTCTTCATTTCTTCCTGATAATCCAAGTATCTTTTGATATCATTTCGTTTTGGTTCAGCAGACTCTTTAGCATTTTTGTTAATGCAGGTCAGCTGGCAACACATTCTGTTATTTTTTATCTGACAATGTTTTTATTTCAGTTTTATTCTTGAAGGATATTTCCCTGAATATAACAGCCTTTGTTGGCATGGGTCTCCTACTTCCCTTTCTGCACTTTAAAATATTTAATTCCACTGTCTTCTGGCCTTCATATTTTCTTGTGAGAAGTCATTGAATATTCATCTTGGTGTTCCTGTGAAAGTAATATGTTGTCTTTTTTTCTGGCTGCTTTCAGTATTATCTCTTTGTTAGTTTTCATCAGTTTGACTGTGATTTGTGCCTAGGTGTGCTTTTTTTTTTTAAGTTGCTGAAGTTTGCCATCCTTGAATCTGTAAAAAAAATTTCCCCCCAAATTTAGGTGACTTTTCTCAAATTTTTTGCCCCATTCTCTTTTTTCCTCCTTGTGGAATTCTTGTTATGTGTCTGTTAGACCTTCTGATACTGCACCAGGGATTCCCTTTCTATTCTCTGAATTTCTTTTTTCTCTGTTTTTCAGATTAATTCTGTCTTCGTGTTTACTTACTCATTTTGCCATTTCCAGTGTGTCATTAAGTGCATTCGTAAATATTTACTTCAGGTACTCTTCAGCTCCAGGATTACCATTTGGTCTTTTTTTTTTTTCTTTAAGATTTTTATTAAAATATAGCTAACATGTAATATTATATTAGTTTCTGGTGTATACCATAGTTACTCAACATTTATATGCCTAAAGAAGTGATCACCACAAGTCCAGCAACCATCTGACACTATATCACACTATCACAATATTATTGACTATATTTCCCATGCTGTACATTACATCCCCACGACTTATTTGTTTTATACTTGGAAATTTGAACCTCTTATTCCCCTTCACCTTATTGCCGCCTTTTTTAATTTTTCAATTACATTTGGTCTTTTTTATTGTTTCTTCTTTGTTGAAATACAAGCATACATCCTTGTAGCATTTACATCCTTGAACATAATAACAACAGCTGCTTTAAATTCCTTATCTGCTAATTCCAACCACTTGATCTTCTCAGGGTCATTCTCTTTTGTCTGTCTTTTCTCTTGAATATAGGTCTTGTTTTCCTGTGTCTTTTTATGTGTCAAGTAATTTTGAATTGTATTCTAGCATATTATATATGGATTGTAGATTTTTAAAATGGAACAGTATTTTTTACAATCAGTAATTAATTTTAGTAACATATTTCATCCTTTCCTGTGCTAATTATCATTTCTTCATCTCATGCATTTCTTGTTTTCACTGTCTTCCTACTAAAGTATGTCCTTAAATAGTTCTTTTGTTGAGGGTCTCTGGATATTACAGTGTTGGCTTTTGATGTCTTAAGATACTCTTTTGCCCTTAGTGTTGGATGATGCATTACCTGTGAATTAAATTCTGGGTTGACAGTGCTTTACTTTCAATATTTTGAATATATTGTACCATTGTTCATTGTCATCAGCTGCTGCTGGGAAAAAATCTGCTGTCAGTCAAACTGTCATTCCTTCAGATGTAATCTGCCTTTTCTCTTTGGAAGCTTTTAGGTTATGTCTGTTATTGATAATCTACAGTGTGCCTACATGTGGATTTATTTTTATCTTCCCTTGTATCTGGTGTATACTTTGCATTCAACAACATTTTTCAGTTGTGGAAAATAACTAGCTAAATTAACTCAGTAACCATTGTTGCTCCACTGTTATTTTTTAGTGATAGTGGTTTCTTTTTCCTTTTAAACATCCAAAGTGTATTTAAAAGTTGTTTTTTTTTGTCATACTGCTCATTGATTGATGTCGCCTAGAATGATTTCATGTTCCAGCTGTATATTTTATTGGTCTTATATATTTTTTGGTATATTTTAGAATTTTGTTTTTGTGGCCTCATTTTGATTGGAAGTTTAAATTTTTTCTTCATTTTGTTCATCTGTCTTTTTTTATATTTTTTTTCTCTTTACTACAATTTGTACTTGCTTTCTAACTCCTGGGCCTCTAGTCCAAAACCAGGTCTACATTAGAGTTTCCAGGTTATTTCTTCAAGGTGGTATTAGAATTATTGCAAATTTAGTCACTGATTCATTCAACAACTTTGTTCAGATTCTAGTCAGGAGGTTACCACTTTCCCTTTGCCCTTAACATAGCAGTGTCTCTGCTCACAGCTTTGAGTTTCTTCTCCTCAACAATAGTCTTGTTGTGCCTTAAACCTTTGTTAAATTTTTAAGTACTTACATTGTGTGTTGTATTTGGAACAAAGGAGCTGAATCAATACAAACTTAATGAATCTTCTTGACTAGATATCTAAATGTTGTTTCTTAATGTTTTGTCATTCCTGACTCACTTGACACATACTTTTATTAATAATACTGTTTTTGTGAATTCAGTTAGTTATGAGTTTTAAAATCTAGTAGGGCAAAAACTGTGGTTTAAAAAAAATTTTTTTCTGATCAAAATTCTATATATAGTTTTAGATATGAACTTTGTAAATCCTACTTTCCCATTTTAAAAATTCATTTAGAATCTGTCTTGAATCCCAATATATGTATATATTAACTTTAGAAAGACATTTTTATGCTGTCAAGTTATCCAGACACATAGTATACCCTTTTTTTTTAACAGCTTTTAATATATTATTTTTGAGCCTTATTTAGAGATCTTTATTCTTGTTGTATGGTTTCTGTAGATATTGTGACTGATATATTTTATTAAAACATTCAAAACCTTGTTTAACCATCGTAGGCATCTCCATGTTCCTGATTTTAATGGAAATGGCTTCAGTGTTTCACTGTTGAATATCTTACTTGCTCTTATGAGATTTGGAAAAAGGTGTCATATTTAAGTAGTTTCCTTTTATTCTTATTTTACTTCAGTTTTTATTAGGAGTGGTAGCTGAAATTTGTCAAATGCGGTTTTAAATTTTGATACAATTATAATCAATTAGCTGTTTAACAAATTGGATTCAGTTTGCTCTTTTACTTCGTTTTCCTTTTTTTTTTTTCCATCAGTACTTATAAGTGTATTTGTACTTTTCCCTTGAACTGTTTTTATCAGGTTTTATTAATATTTTATAACCTTTTAAAAATGAATTGCATACCTTAATAATTACCTTTTCCTCTTGTATTTCTTTCGTGGAGATGATTTTGTTCTTACGGTTTCATAAATTAGTAATTGAGTCTCATGTTTAAGTCAGTTTTGTCAATTTGCCCAAACATTTGTAGAAAACCAATATATAGATACCCTATAGTACACACTTTTTAGTATAATTTCATTAAATATTTGAGACATTTTTGAATGAATTTGACATTTTTTCCCAAATATGTATCCATGTTCTTTTTTGTTGTCATCTGGATTTTTACTGTGTCCTTTTGGAAACACATTTTTCTCTTATTTAACATTTCTTTTTTTTCTTCCACAGGTCCCTTTATACTTTTTGTTAGAAGTCTTAATCCTAAATGTTTATGTGTAGATAGGTTGGAAACATTTTTATAGTTGTTAATAGAATGCATAATTATTACCAGTATTTTGGGTGTATTTATGAATGATCATTATAGGAATTTGCTGTGGTATGGGTTTTATTATTGCTTAATAGTGCCCTTTTTTGCTTTTATTAAATTGCCCTAATTAATTACAATAACCTTTTTTGTAGCTACCTTATAAATTTCAACTTGGGCTTGGTTCTGATAATGTTTGAGAGTGGTAATTTATATATACATAACCATTATATAACCATAATAACTTGCTTTTCTTCTTTTTTTTTTCTTAAACAGTTACATGGGAATTGGTCTTTCTGCTCAAGGTGTGAACATGAATAGACTACCAGGTACAGTCGTAATTGAATTCTAGTACAGTTTTATAGCTAACTCTTTGTGGCTAAATTTTCAAGTAATAAGTTGAAATAGTTAAATACATTGATTTTCTGTATTTTTAATCACCTATGAGTTCAAAATGGGAGCTGAGTTTTTAAAATAAATTTTATACTATCTAGTAAAACATATATAGCAATGCTTTTTTTTGTTTTGTTTTTTGGTATTTTTAATTTCCAATGTATAGTCATATCAACTACTTTAAATATTTTAATGTGGTTGGTTCTGTTTGCTACCCAACACATTCTTGCCTTTTAACCCATTTTCAGTTGTTTAATATTCTGGGAATGTAGGCTGATATTAAAAGTAAACTAAGGAAGATGTGAATTGAGCTGGCAGAACTGTTTCTCAAAACCATTAATCAGATGGAAGTGAATCTTGGATTATATTTTTTGGTATTCTGTTAACTAATGTTAAAAATTAATTTTGGGGGAAACGTTTTGAAAAAGCAAAGTAAAGAAATCTTCATTTTATATTAAAGTGTGTGTGTGTGTGTGTGTGTGTGTGTGTGTGTGTATGTGTGTAAACCAAATCAAAGCAAAAATCCTATTAGCAAAGGAAATTTGCATGGAAAATGTGTCTTGCTATGCTTTTTTTTCTGGCAGGAGTCCTCTCTAATACATGTTTTATTGTCCTGTGTGCTGGATTTATTTTCCTTAATGTTGTAAGCAGCATTTTAATACAGAAATTATGTAGTGTATTTGTTGAGAATTTAAATGTGCACTTGGGGATTTTATCTCTGTACTGTCTGTAGTCCTCTTTTTGCTTATCTTGTCATAATCTTAGTGAATAGCTCTAGTACAGAGGAACTTTGCTGTTCATTGTAAATATACTGGAACTTTCTCTCTAGGCTGGGATAAACATTCATATGGTTATCATGGGGATGATGGACATTCATTTTGTTCTTCTGGAACTGGACAACCTTATGGACCAACTTTTACGACTGGTGATGTCATAGGCTGTTGTGTTAACCTTATCAACAATACCTGCTTCTACACCAAGAATGGACATAGTTTAGGTACTAAGATAATGTATTGCATGTAAAATAACCAAATACTGTGATTGTTGTACTTATAGCATGGTAGTCACATTTATTGTGTAATTCTTCTTTGTTAAATAGATGCCTCTGAAAATTATTTTTTTGTTCTTTCCAGGTGGAAGTTGAGGAAATGGTGAAAATTTATATTCTGTGAAGGACACATTTTATCACATGTATAGGAATAACTGTAGAAATAATTCACATGCTCAGATACTTATTCTAGTAATAGAAATGCAGAGTGTTTTCTGCTTTGCTTTGAATAAAGTCTTTTACAATATGACTTAACTCTCTAGTTAATAGGTGCTAAGAAAAAAGGGCTATCAGTTTTTAGTACAGCATGGGCATAATGATGAAGGAAAAGTTTGGTGCTGCCAACCAAATGAAGGGCATTGACACAGAAAAGGTCACACCTGCTACAAAGATTGATAAAGGATGGTGACAATAAGTTAGTTCTGTAAAAGGGAGCAGAATTAAAACAAATAATAGCAAAACTCGTAAGAATAAAAGACAGGTGACTAATAAGAAATAAATAGATTAATGAAAACATAAAGGTACCTGGTCATTGTAAGACTAATGGAAAATTAAAGATTTAGTTAAATATGCATTTGTAATACTTGAAATTTAAATCTTATATGGTTGTTATACTCCCTTTTCTTAGACTTTTTTTTAGTATTTGTTTTTTGTATTACAGAACATATGAAGGATAGCAGGACTGATGCTTTAAAAATAAAAAGATTTCACATTACTATCACTGTTTGAAATGTCCTTAATTCATAGCAGATTATTTCAATGAGATATAGTGAAAGAAGGCAAAAACTAAGTAACCCCAGAAGGCAGAAATTTCAGTTTGCTTATAAATTGTATTTGAAAATTAGACTGCAAATAGTATGCTTAGACATGCAATAGATGTTCTTTAATATAACACAAAAACTATTCTTTCTGTCATTTCATAGTAGAAAATTCTAAATATCTGACTGCATTGGTGACAGTTTTTCTTTTTTAGTGTTTCAACATACCCTAATATACAGTTAGTGGCTTCTTCATATTTTTATTTGGCTTAAATCTTTTCCTTCTGATTATTAATACTGATTTTGAAATCCTGTTATTTGACTTAAAGGTTGTCCCAAGTTCACAAAAGATCCTTATACATGGTTGACCCTTGAATAACACAGATTTGAACTGCGTGGTTCCACTTATATGTGGATTTTTTTCAATAAATACATACAATGCTGTAAATGTATTTTGTCTTATAAGGAAGACATATCATAAGGGATTTTTCTTGACATATTCTTTTCTCTAGCCTTAAGTGTAAGAATGCAGAATATTGTAAGAGTAGAGTATAATACATATAACATACAAAATATCTGTCAACTATGTATCGGTACGGCTTCTGGTCAACAGTAGGCTCTTAGTACTTAAGCTTTTGGGGAATCAAAAGTTATATGAGAATTTTCTACTGCACAGGGGGCCAGCACCCCTAACTCTTGCTTTGTGCAGTGGTCAGCTGTATTCTTATCAGTACAAGAATGTTAAGGATGCCATTCAAATTATATGTGTATTTGTAATTTGGTTGTTGTGGCCAACTGGTTTCTAGAAGGATACAGGCCCTTCAGTTTCTTTGTTGTTACCATTCTGGCTTTGACTTATCAAAGAAGTTAACTAGGATAGTCTAAGTTGGCTTGGCCACTTAAGATATTTAAGATCTTGAATTAAACCAGGAGAAATATTTTAGGTATGACCTTTGGTTCAGAAATGCAATAGACATGTTATTAAAACCAGAATTAGTGTTTTTACAGTTTTTCAACTTTATTCCAGAGAAGAAATTTTATTTGGGGCGATGGGAAGATCATAGGTGATATGATTTTATTTTTCTCTGTTCAGTTTTTCACAGACATTTAAATTGAAGTTTTCTCTTGAATAAGAAAGCTATTTTTAAAATGTGAGATTTTTTTTTAAGTAAAGCATACCTAATGATGGAATTACATTCTAATTTTAGGTAAATTAGAAACATTTAGCATTATTTATTGATAAGTTAATAAATATTAAGCACATACACAGTATAATAGTGGTTAATATGGATGGGTTCTTTAGTTGCCTGGGTTTGTCTTCTGATTTAGGCCATGTGACCTTATGCAAGTTACTTAACATTTCTGTGCCTCAGTTTATAAACTAGTGTCACTATAATACCTACCTTATTAAGGTTGTTAGAGTGAACTGAAATGATACGTGTGTAGTTCTTAGGTGCCTGGCACATAGTGAGTACTCACTAAGTGTTGTTTATTATCTTTGTTTATCAGACTTTGGGCTAAATGCCAGGGATGCAGTGGTAAAACAGTGGTGAGCAAAATTATTCCTTTAAAACAGAGGTTACCATGGGCCAAATCAGTCTCCTGTTGATTATTTAACTCAAGCTTTATTGTAACGCAGCCACATCCATTTGTGCTGGGTATGGCTACTTTCTGCTACCACAGCAGAATTGAGTAGCTGTAGCAGAGACCATATGGCCTAGAGAGCACAAAATATTTACTCTCTCGCCCTTTACAGAAGTGTGCTTGCCTCTGGTCTAGATTCTAGCATCTAGAAGATAAAATATTCAGTTAGTGTTCCCTTGTGATTCCCAAAGTGGATAATTTTTACCCCAAAGCTGATACATCCTTAGTTTCTGACTCATGAAGGTTTTCAAAATGTATATCTACCACATACAGACAAATGGAAAAGTTTTTATTTAAGAAAATAATTAAAGGATAAACATTTTCAGTATCTAGGTTAACTTAATTGAAATTTTTTTACTTTGTTTTATTGAATGTCATTCATCAATTGTAGATCACTTTTCAAAGAGCCTCTTGACAAATCAGGAAATTAGAAATATATAAAAAAATTGGTCTCAGTGTATTTAAATAATTCTACCAACTTGTTAAAATGGCATCTTTTTGTGGTCTGACTGTATAGGCTGAAGTAGCTACATTTGCCAGTGGTCAAAAATGTTTATTAAATTAAGCTAGAGTTTTCACTAGAGGTTTTCTTAAAGAGTAAAGATTTTAGTAATGACAAAAATTAGTTTTTGCTAAAACAATATAAATTTAGGCAGTCTTTGTTACAAAGTCATCTTTGAAGAAAATAATTGACTAGGCTGTTATGTTATGAAAAATGGTAAAGATATTTATGATAATATTTTACTTATTTTCTGTATCCTTTTTGGTTTTCTGAAATTTTTAGAATAAATTTTCATATTTGTCCCACAGTCAATTTGCTTTCTATTTATTAATGAAGCTAAAAGTAATCAGAATATTTTACCAGGGTTGGCAAAGCAAGGACCTCTAGCTTTCCTTTGCTTTTGACAAGCAGCATTAATTTACTAGTTTTTTTAAAGGGCTTTAACTGCAAAGTACTATTTTTACACATTTATTTAAAAACATATAGTAGAGATTTAGAGTCAGTTTGTCTTTTAACTTTTTTTTAAAAGATTTTTTATTGGGGAATTGGGGGAGGGGAACAGCGCTGGGGAATTGGGGGAAAGGGAACAGACAAGTTGCTGTCCTTTTGTTCTTCAGTCTAGTTGTGGAGGACGTTGCTTCACTGGCCCAAGTTGGCACCATCATTGCGCTCTTCCTGGGCAAGGCAGATCAGTCACCAGCTTCTAGATGGCTGCTCATGCTGGCTGCTGGCTACTCACGGTAGCCCATGGCAACCCACTGCCCCAGGGGCTGCAGCCTAGACATCGCCGGTGACTCACGGCAGCCCAGCTCCAGGTTCAGCATGTTAGCTGTAGAGGGCAGTGTCACTGGCCCTCATATGTGGGATCCGAACCGGGGCCCTCTGGCATCCCAAGCCAGCTCTTAACCAACGTGCCACTTGGCCAGCCCTAACTTTATTTAATAGATAATTTTCTGATGGTACAGCACAATTATAGAGCCATAGAATCTCAAGTGGAAGAGACCTTAAAGATAATTGAATGGAAATATCTTCATTTTTCAGAAGATGATCACTTAGCAGTACTGCTGGTGTGGTTTTTTGTTTTGTTTTAATGTGTGTTTAAACTGGAAGATTTTAGATTAACTCACCAATACCGCCCCTTCTCATTAAACTAGAACTCAAACTTTTTAAGCATATGAATGAGGTCTATAGAAATATTTGGTTTATTTATTATCTTATTTTCAGATAAGCAGTATATTTTAATGTTTGAAGGGAGATTATTGAATTGTTACTTTGGGATGCCAGCAGACTTATTCCAATGACACTGACATTGTTCAAGTGTATTTGGAACATAACTCTGTTGAAATTACTGTCAGAAGACATTCAAGAGAAATTCTCAGTTATGTATACTTTGAAGGAGGGATTATTTTTTTCCCCCAGAGTAGTAAAAAGTTACTAAAAAAATGTACTTTTAAAAGATATTATATTATTTTAAGAAACAAAAATACTGCATTTTCCATAGTTTTGCCTTAGTTTGTAACAGAAAATCTTTCCCTTCCCCCAAATTATTTAAAAGCTAAATCTAGGTGAGAAAGATTAAATGATAAAGCCGGTTAAAGCACTTTGGGTATCAGTCAAAAATCAAATGTGACTATTTTGCAACCAATTTTCTTACATGGTTCCTAGCATAGCTTTGAAGACATATCTGAAATCATTTAAAAAATCCTGGAGGCAATAGCAGTACCTCCAAAATAAAATTGGTGTGTGACTAATAAGGATGATGATCTTGAAAAAGGGGTCAGGATTCACTCAGACCTATGTTAGTGTTGAGAAAAAAAATAACTGTTGTTATTTTATATTTAGGTTTTAATTCTTTCCTTTTCTGCCTTTGCCGTTTTATCTTCATTTTAGTTAGAAATTTAGCTTGTCACCATAATCTGCCTTTGAAAAACAGCTTCTAATGCCAACTTTTTATTTTTTTATTTTTAGGTATTGCCTTCACCGACCTACCGGTAAGACATATTTATTTTTTTTTAATGCAGTTTTCATTTTTAATTGAACAAAGTATAAAGAAACTAGTACTAAGCATGTTTAGAATACATTCTTTATCTTTCTCTAGCCACCGTTGGTGTAGACCTTCAGAAATTACCATGTTTTGCCATGTATAATGTGCACGCACGTTTTTGGCCCAAATTTCAGGGAAAAAAATCTTTCATTCTAATATTTTAATTTAAATTTTTATTTGTTTACGTTTAGGTACTTGTTTTTTGTATTATAGAGGGATTTTAGCATTTATTTTTTTAACATATTATGGTATAAGAAATTTTATGTACTGGTAGCAAATTTATGATATTTACACATCATAGAAGGCCAAGAACGCTTCGTCTTTGCAAGTTTGTTGTACGTTTGTTGTAACGATTATTGTATTTCAGGGTATTATTTTACATGTGGATATCATTATTGATTTCTAGAGTTTTAACTCGTAAGTATAAATAAAAGAATTTAAAACATTTATATATACGGAATTAGTACTACCCATGTATACTGTACATCCTTATTTTTCCCTCACAAATTTGGGCAAAAAATTACAAATTGTAGATTGCAAAATATGGTAAGCTCAAAATTGCAGTGGACACCATTGCACAAGTGAACCTTGTTGTAGCTAAAAAATAAACCAGGGTTGATTATTAAAATACATTTTTAATGTCATTATGCATTCATTTGAAATATGTTTCTTTGGTATCGTTGGACTTTTCAGCAAGTGATTGTACAGAAATTCTAGTCATTTATTAATTCAGTGTATATTCCATGCCTACTGTGTGGCAGGTTCTGTGCTTGGATACATCGTTCAAGAAAACAAGTAAAGGCCTCTGTCCTTCTGGAGTATTCAAATTGGGGAAGTTAGAGAATAAACAGTACATTAAAAATAAGTAAATTATAACATTTTAAAAGGTTTCAAGTACTTTTCAAAGAAAGAAAAGAGTGTGGGAGTACCAACCACTGAACACAGCATGTAGTTTGCTCACCTTTGCTCAAGTTAAGACTTGAGCAGAGGCTTGAAAAAGTGAGAAAGTTAACTAAACGGATATGTAGATCAAGAATGTTCTAGGCAAAGGGAACAGTTAGGGGAATGAATGACACTAAAGCAGGAGCATGTCTGGTGTTTTTGAAGAATAGCATGAAATGAGGTAGAGAGACATAAGGAAGGCAGAGTAGTAGGAGATGAGTCAGAGACAATGATAGGAGAGAGTGAGCTAGATCATCTAGAGCTTGAGGGCCATTGTAAGGACCTCGGCCTTGACTCTGAGTGAAATACAGAAACATTGCAGAGTTTTAGTTATCAGAATATAACTTCAGTTTTTAAAGGATCACTGGCTGTTGGGTTGAAAAATAGACTGTAGAGGAGTGTAGGGGTAGAAGCAAGCCGACCTGAGAGGGGCTATTGCAGAAATCCAGGCAAGAGATGATCATGACTCACATCCCTAGAGATGTGAGAACTGGTATGATTCTAAATACCTTATTTACCAGATCAAAGGCTCTGTTAATTGTAATATGCATCACATATGACACTTGGGGGTGGAGGAAAGCTAACAAACTGTGATATAATGCTTTTTTATGACTTAAAATTTTTCTTTTATATTTACCCAGTAATCTCTTAGGGTATTTAGTATATTTGAATCAGTATCACTTGTTGCACACCTAAAAATGATGAAATACACAATATAAATTGATTAAGGTGTTCCCGAAACTTCATGTTCAGAGTCCAACCTTTTAAACCACTTTTTTTAGAGTTGATGTCTGTGTTTTCTACACGACAGTGTCTGGTATGCCATCAGAAATGTTTCAAAACCTAAGAGTTCTCCTCTATGTCCCTGGCATTTTCTTCCAAGCTCCTTATTGAGCTGTGCAGGTTTTCATGCTGTCACATTCTTCACACTGCCAGGGATTTTATCACAGGTTTTTTTCTTTTTACAATAAATAGGACTCTGATATTCCCTTCTCAGTTGGCTCATTGACTAAAATGTCTTAGGGGTTGCAATTATCCAGCTGTTTCACCAGGAAAACGAATCAAGTTCTGGAGTTTTTAGTGAGCTCATTCTTTAACAAATTCACACCTGTGTAGTTGGTGACAGCTGCATCATGACAGCTGCCTGGCCAGATGTAAGGTGCCATTGATTATAAGACATATTTCAGTTTCAGAGATATTTTGAAATGACAGGAACTCAGGCAGAGAATAGACATTCAATCTCTAGATTGTTAATATTCCTGAAGAAAATCCTAGAAAAACAAGAAACCGAAGTTGTAATAGAAAACAACTTTGCTAAGCCAAAGAAAATTCAGAGTCTGCAGATCAAAACTGCATTATTTAATAAGTAGTGGTGAAATAAGTGTTTATCCTTTTGAAAAAATTCATAATCTTAGGATTTTGTCTTATATTTATACCAAAGTTACAGATAGATTAAAGAGTTTAAATTAAATAAATAAATAAATACGTTTTTTAAAAATCCAACTGAGAGCCGAGAGAATTTTCTGATGAATTGGAAGTGGAAATGTGAGGAAGAGGATCTGACCTCAAGATTTTGGGGCTGAAGAATTAGAAGAATAGAGATTCCACTTACTGATATAGACAAGGCTGTATATACATGGAGCAGGTTTCAAGGGGGGAAGATCTGAAGTTTAATTTCGGATAAATTAAATAAAGTTGTAGGTATGCAGCTGGTACTACAAGCCTAGAATTCAAAAGAGTGATCTCAGCTGGAAATTAAAATTTCCAGCAGAGTCATTGGCATTTCAGTGTTTAAATTTAAAGCTATGAGACTGGATGAGATCGACAAGGGAGCGTGTATAGGCAGAGAAGAGAAATGGACCAAGGACTGAGTTCTGGGGCATGCCATATTTGGGAGAAGAGAAGGAACTTGCATGGAGAAATTGAGAAGGAGCGGTCAGTGAGGTAGGAGGAAGACTAAGAATTGGGTGTCCTCAAAACCAAGTGAAGAAAATACATCAAGAAGGAAGAACGTGTCAGATGCCACTGTGATACATAAGATAAGGACCAAGAATCAACCAGTGGCATTAGCAGAGTGGAGGTCACTGATGACCTTTTCAAGAAAATTTCAGCATAGTGATGGAGAAATCCTGATTGAAAAGAGAGAAGAGGAAGAGGGAAATTATAGAGTACAGACAACTTTGGAGTATTTTGACCACAGTGGGGAGTAATGAAATGGGATGTTGTAGATGGCATTGAAAGTGGAGGCAATAGAAGAGTTTTTGTTATATTTAACAGGATGTTTGTTTGCTGATGAGAATGATTCAATGGCAAGCAAAACAGTTGATGTGATATATAGAGAGGAAAGGTAACAGTGATCATACCCTCGAGTAGACAAGTGGGGATGTGATCACTTGTGTAAGTGGAAAGGGGTAAGCTTTAGAGAAACACATCTATGGTAGGGTGGGAGGGTGCAGGTGCTGGTAGAAGGGCTGATGTTCGGAACCATTGCAGAGGCTTTGGAATGAGTAAGTTTCGTTTGGAATTTGTTAAAGGGCTTAAGAGCTGGGGTTTTTGTGTTTTCTCTTTTTGTGGCACTAAACAACTTGTCAGTGGGAGCAAATTTTTTGTTAGTTTTTGTTCCTCGTAGGTAGGTAGTGGTGATCGTTTGGAAAATACTTAGCTGGTTGTAGACATGTTGACTATTTTTGTAACCTTATAATTTTTTATCCCACTTTAGAATCACCAGTTATGTTTTGCCTTGTCTGTAGTTAACCAGTGGTGATATTCAACTTTGTAACAGTGGGTGAAGTGGTGGTTATGATGGTTGTTAAAAGTTCCCTTTTAATATAGTGGTTCTGAGAGCTGGTTAGTTTTATGACTGTCAGATGTTCTGGGACTTCCACATGCAACATACCATTCTTCTACTAAAAAGGTGGGAAAATTTTAATCTTCCCCCTAAAGGAACCATCAAACATGTGTTTATAGGTTCTGTACCTGTGATCTCGCACTCTCCAGTTATAGCATAAAATCCTGGTAGAGTATATTTACAGAACAAAAAAGTTTACGTAGACTGTGTTACACCTATCATGGAACATAGGGTGTTTCTACAGCTTTGAAAACCTTAGATTTTCTTCAGAATAATCTTTCTTCCTCAGCTCACATTACCAGTTTAAGAAATGTCCTATCTATAAACTGATTAATTCAGTTTGGGATTAGGAGATTCCTTTTGTCAAGGAAGCTGTTCTTACTTAAAATGATGCTGCTTTCCAGTTCCTTAGGCTGATTTGAAATTATTTCTTACAGATACATTATTTGTGTTCATTTTCATAGGAAAAAATCTTTTAAATATAATAGAACAAAACTGCTATTGAGAAAATGATTATATTGTGTATATTTAACTTTTGAATAGTATTTTTAATATTTACCTTTGTTTTTTCATAGGGTAATAGAAATGAGATCAGTTTTTCTAGTCTCTTCATAGAGACTTAAATTATTCTCACTTGTCTAATTCTCCATAGGAAAGAGTGATTTTGTGTGTGTGTGTGTGTGTGTGTGTGTGTGTGTGTGTGTGTGTGAGAGAGAGAGAGAGAGAGAGAGAGAGAGAGAGAGAGAGAGAGAGAGAGTTTCCTAGGAAACATTGTTTTACATAAAACAATAATCAATAATCTAGATACATGCTACAACGTGGATGAACCTTGAAAACATGCTAAATGAAAGAAGCCAGTCACAAAAGACCATATATTGTGTAATTTCCTTTATACAAAATGTCCAGAATAGTCAAATCTGTAGAGTCAGAAAGTAGATGGGTGGTTGTCAGAGGTTACAGTGATGGGGATATGGGAAGTGACTGCTAATAGGTAGGGGGTTACTTTTTGGAATGATGAAAATGAAAATTAGTGATGATGGCTGTACAATTCTTACTAAATTAAAAACCATTGCCTTATTCTGCTTTTAGAAATCTATAATCTAACAAGTCAAAAATTCTGTTATATTTTTTAAATTTATAGTTTAGCTAGTTAAAGGCTATGTTCTTAATCCCCTTCCCTCAAATTCTTTAGTTTTTTAATGTTAAGTGGTATAAGATTTATAGTTACTTTTTGTTTTCAGTTTTTTATCACTTTCTGATTACAGAAGTAATACATAGTGTTAAATATTCAAATAATAAAAGAAATGTTTATAAATACAGAAATGTTCAAAAGAGAAGTTCCTCAAAATCCCAGCCTCTTTAGATATGATGACTGTTAACTTGAGTGTCTATTCTTCCAGATCTTTTTCTAAACTATGTTAGCCAGTGCATCCATTATTTAAATGCTGACAGAAAAGATGGGATCATAGTTGATGCACTATTCTATAGCTTGCTTTCTTCAATTAGTAATATATATTGGACATCTTTGTACACAAAGTTTTTATACTTTTTGCTTGTTTTTATAATGTATGATGTACTATCATGATTCTGAGGTGTACATTTTTTCATATTTTAATATTTATGAAATGGGGATGCATCTTAGAATCTGTGGTCTGTCAGAGTTTAATGGACAGTGTTTTTGTCTTACACATGATGGCATATCTTATAATTACTGGAGTCTGAACTTCAGTGAATGTGGTATGTGATAATACCACCTATAAATGGATACTTTTTAATTGCCATTACAGATAATGCTACAGAACACATATCTTTGTATATTTTTTTTCTGTAGGATTAAATTCTTACAAGTGAAATTGCTTTGTCGATTTTAATAGATTTGCCAAATTTTTTTCTTAAAAGATTATATAAGTTTACATTTCTGCCTACAGTGGAAGAGAGGGCTTATTTTCTCAACCTTCATCAACACTGGGTATTGTCAGTCTTTTAAATCTTAACCTGATGTGCAAAAAAATCATCTTGTTTTATTTGCATTTTAAAAAATTGAGTGAGGTTAAGTGTCCCTTTATATTTTAATTGAACTAGTAATCTTTGTCCTCCTGTGTTGTGAGAATAGTTTTTATATTTGGAATACTGATCCTTTCTTACATGTGTGGCAGATTTTTGTCCTATGAAGTCCATTTGTCTTGAGATTTATGGCATGTTTTGTCACAGGGACGTTTTAAACTTTTTGTGGCACATTTTTATCAGAGTATTAAATGATTTTCTTTTATAGTGTTAATATGAGTTATTTTCCTGAATTTGTCAAGAAAATTTAGATTAGCAAACGATTCTAAAAGCATCTCTGTTTGACTAGATATATACAACGTCAGAAGGGCAATAGATTGGGGGAGAGGGTTTATCACTTTGTGAGGGATGAAATGTATAACTATTACGTTGTTTTGTACACCTGAAACTAATAATAAAAAATAAATAAAATGAAAAAATGAAAGCATCTCTGTTTGGACATTGCTGAATGTCAGGATTATAAACTCTGCTTAACTAATAGGATTGCCTTTTACTCTGTTGCTATCTTTATGAAGAGTTTTTGGCTTCACACATTTGTATTTTAAAGCATACTTTTGTAATGGGTTTTAATGGAAAGAGTACTGTGCTAGAAGTGGAGACATCAGAGTTGTTCTTTTCCTTTGTGTGTGTCAGTAACAAGCTGTGTGCTTTTGGATTAATCCCTTAAACTCTTTTGGTCTTAGTTTTCTCACTGGTGAAATGAAAAGGTTGTAATAAGTATCTCACTATCTCACTTGTCTTTTTGGCTTAAAATTTTATGAACTTGATGGTTCTGTTGATTATTAAAAATCAGAACATTTGTGTATATTGCAATACCATTTTTTACCCTAATGTAGTGCAGCTATATTTCTCAATATTTTAACACAGTACTCCTTTTTTTTTCTGATTTTGGTTACTTGGTTGAGCTATTGTTTTTAAATATATATCCTCTTATCTTTTTGCTGTGAAATCTACTTAAACATCTTATATTTACATACACATCTTTATCTTTACCTAATTTTGTACTGAAAATACTTGTGAGAACCATTAAAGCAAAGAAGTAAGGCATAAATACTGAGAGTGAAGATGAAGTAGGATTAGGAGTTCCAGGAAAAAAAAAATGAACTTAGATTTCGTGTCAGATAGCCCAGTTTTCCCAGTCCCACCTTTGCCGTAGTGTAGAATGACCATGAGCAAGTTAATTTGCCCCTGATCCTCAATTTCTATATTTTTTGTGATGCAAATAATAATAATTACTTCACAGAATTATTATAATGGTTAAACTCTGTCATTTAGTAGACATTCAGTAACTCATTCTTCCTAGATTACTAGATGTAACAACTAGTGACAGAGCTGAAAGGAGGAGTCGACATTTTTTGTATACATGAAGCTATTAAACTTGATTGTTTAGCTTTGAAATATTGGAGTATATCTAAATGCATTTCTTTATGAATTTGAATATTTAAACCCATCCTTTTCCTCTTTTTGAAATGTGTGCATTTGAGTCTTTCATTTTTATATAGAGAATCCCCACTCTTAATGGCATTGTATTTTACTTAGTTATCAGTGTCCCTGTATAAAGGCATCCCAAATGTACAGATAAGTGAAATTGGTAAACCTAAAATAGCACGTGCCCATTTAGGACTGTAGCTCTCTGGTAACTAGCTTTGACATGTAGTTTCTAGAACTGTATCACATATATCATATATAAAGGGATAAACCTGAGTTATGTGTTTATACTTGAATCTGTATAGTATATGGCATATTCTCAAGAGCAAGAATTGTGTCTTCATTTATTAGTATATTTTCCACGTGGTCTCTGAATAAATAAAAATAGGTAGCTGAAGTTGTTTCATATTTCATCCTGATGATTATATTACAAGAAATAATGTTTTTCATCTAGTATACATTGTATTTAGATCATTTGCTTTAGTATTCCTCTACTAGTTTTGGATTGAGATTTTAAAATATTCATGAGGTAAATTTGTAGTTGTGTTACTTTAAAGGTATCATTTGAAAGAATGAATACTCTTTAACATAAAAGGGATAGATACTTAGTGAAATGTGTTGTCTTACAGCCAAATTTATATCCTACTGTTGGGCTCCAAACACCAGGAGAAGTCGTCGATGCCAATTTTGGGCAACATCCTTTCGTGTTTGATATAGAAGACTACATGCGGGAGTGGAGAACCAAAATACAGGCACAGATAGATCGGTTTCCTATTGGAGATCGAGAAGGAGAATGGCAGACCATGATACAAAAGTAAGGAAAGAAATTTGAATTGACATTATTTAAATGTACATTTGTATAAAACATTTTATTATTCCGGTACAAAAGAATATGTGTTGAAGCTTTTTAATCTACTCACATCTTGATTTTAATGTATTGCTTACATTTTAATAAAAGTAATTCACTCTATTTAAACCATTGAAAATAATGTTTTATTTGGTGGCACACATACAGAATTATATTTTAGTCTGACTTATTAATTTGATGGAGGAAATAAAGTGACACTAGATCGCTTAGGTTAGGATAATTAATTTGCTATCCTTAGTAATAGGATTTGACGATTTCAATAGATTATGTGATTCAGCTATTAATAGTGCCAATGCAAAAGATAAATTCAGAAAGATAATTTAGATTGTATAATTCAGGATCATATTTTTAGATGTGAACTTGACTATGTTGTTCAGCAATAGTTCAGATATTTATGGGGGGAAAAGAATTATTGCTCAGTAAGAATAAGCATCAAAATAATGATATAGTTTATATACTGGAATACAGACTTAATATGTGCACTTCACTTTTCAGGATTTGGCTAAATTTTTCCAGTGATTACCTTATAAGAATAATATCAGCTATTTTTGCTTACTAGGATCCCTTTTTTTCCTAAACGTTGGTTATTTATCATGTGGATTCAGGAAAGTTATAATTGCTCTTATTCTAAAGAGGAAGGTCAGACCAAAAGCCTCCAGCTTAAGGAGTTTTTAGAAATCTTACTAATTATTTTTGATGCCATTTATTGGTACGCGCTGTTAGACATTTAAAAGGAGGTAAAGGGAATGAAAACCAAGAAACAGTGAACATGGAGTTAGGATTCCTAAATGCAGGATAAGCACTGAGGAGGCAGTAATAACAGTGGAGGGGGATAGGCAGGAGCAGAGCACACAGTGGGTGTCAGGACAAGTACCATAAGATGAATAACCTTTATCTCAACTCATTCATTACTGAAGTTATTCAGTTGGTTTTATTAGGGAGCTTTTTATGAAAAAGTAGAATTTCATTATGGAAGTCAGTAGGAAAATATAATTATGGCAGTCAACTTTTTAGACTATACCTTTGCTGAAAGGCTAGAGGTGACACCTGGATGTCAGTAGTACTGAATAGTAGCTCTTAAATCTTAAAATACAGACTTAAAAATTAAATAAACACTGGTAAGTTTAATCATTTTCACTATTAATCTAACCCAAGAAAATAGCAAAGGCTTTCAGATACCATCAGTCTGACACAATTCATCTTAAATGTCTTTATAATTTCTTTGAACAATCTTAAATTTATAAATCTAATGGAGCTTTTTGTGTGTATGTTTTGGAGGAGATAATGACTGGAAGAAATGATGATGATTCTGAGAACTTGCTTCTTTCCTAGAGTTACTATCATCTGGCATTACAGAGGCTGTACACTAGTGTTCTTGTCTGGCACAGTTGGAAAAATAATGAACCCTGACTCAGAATCCCATAGTTGTCACCAGTGAGAGCTAGGATAGGTTGCTCTCTTGGGGTCACACCCCTTTGATGCTTTAAAAATGGTCACCACTGAGCATCATGGCAGGATAGTAGTAGAGGAAATATTATTTATCTTAATCCTATCGCCAGAGTTCCACGAGGGCCCCCACCCCTACCCCATTCTTAACAAAATTGAAACTCACCATGACCTCCTGGAAAGTCCATTGTAAAAGGTTTTCTCCTACCCTCTTAAATTAGTTGGAACGATTAGATGAAATAAAATGAAAAATCTGTTTCTTGGAGCCTTTCCCCCCTGCCCTCTCAGTCCCATTTGTTTGAACCACTGCTTCCTACTGTTTTCTAGTGGGCCCTTAGTAGTGCCAGATAAAGGCAGGTTTAAGAGTTGAACACTTGGGGGCTGGCCGAGTGACTCAGTTAAGAGTTGACTTAAGAGCGCGAGCTCTGAGCAACAGGGCTGCCGATTCGATTCCCACATGGGCCAGTGATGCTGCGCCCGAACTGAGCTGTCACTGAGCTGCCAGCAGGTGGCAGGATGGCTCAGCTGTTGTAACAAGATTGCCTGTTCAATGGTGGGCTATGCCCACCCACGACTAAGACTGAACTTGGCACCTTGAGCTGAGATGCCACCCGGATGGCTCAGTGGATAGAGCATGTGCTCTTAAAACAAGGCTGCTGGTTCGACTCCCACATGGGATGGTGGCTACACCCACCAGCAACTAAGACTGAACTCGGCACCTTTAGCTGAGCTGCCTCCCAGATGGGTCAGTGGATGGAACGTGCGCNCACCAGCAACTAAGACTGAACTCGGCACCTTTAGCTGAGCTGCCTCCCAGATGGGTCAGTGGATGGAACGTGCGCTCTTAACAACAAGGCTGCTGATTCCATTCCTGCATGGGATGGTGGCTACACCCACCCGCAACTAAGATTGAACACAGCACCTTGAGCTTAGAAGCCACGAGCTGCTGATGGGAAGCCAGATAAGCATCTGGCGCCCTCCACAATGAAGATTAAAGAATAACAACTTGGCTGGTTTCCTTATCCAATTCTCCAATACTGTTCCCCTCTCCCAATTTCCCAATTAAAAAAAAAAAAAGAGTTGAGCATTTGGATATATTGGTTATTTGGGTTAATATTGCTGAGTCAATCAACAGGTTTTCTAACACTTTATGGCTAGATGTAAATCTGTGTTTTGACCACTCGATGACTTTTTAAAAAACAAACTTGTTCCTTGGAAGTGTGTCACTTACATGTAAATCATATTTGAGTAATCGGTGCACAGTCATATTAATTGATTTATTATTGATTAGAAAGCCAACTTTTCATCCATTAGTATTTTCACTCTCAGACTTTTTTATGGAAGATCTCTCTCCAGGTTCACCTTAGTACCATATTTTGTCGTGTATAATGCGCTCCCGTGTATAATGCGCACCCACATTTTTGGTCCAAACTTTCAGGGAATAAACTTTCATTTAAATTTTTTTTTTTTTTTTTTTGCTGAGCCATCCTGCTACCTATTGGCAGCTTAGCGGCAGCTCAGCTTGGGCTGGGCATCGAACTGCTGTTGCTCAGAGCTCAAACTCTTGAGTGAGCTCTTAACCAACTGAGCCACTCGGCCGGCCCCTCATTTTAATTTTTTTAATTCAAATTTTTATTTGTTAAGGTACCTGTTTTTTTTTTATTATAAAGGAATTTATGTATGTATGTATGTATGTGTTTATTATTACACTTTTAACTCATAAGCATAAATAAAGAATTTAAAACATTTATATAGATAAACATGTATAATACGCATACTTATTTTTCCCTCACAAATTTAGGCAAAAGAGTGCACATTATACACGGCAAAATACAGTATTTCTTGTGTTCATACTTTGTGATCCCATCTAATGTAACTGATGGGTAAAGAAAGGGATTGAACTCGAGAACACAAAGAGTTAATCTGTTATTTTTAAATGTTTTACTTTACAAAATGGCAGCACTTTACTGGGATAAGTCATATAAATATGAAATAAATTATGGTTAGTAGGATTGACTCTAAGGATGGGAAAAATAGGAAAGGACCTGGGGATACTGGGGTGTTCTTGATTCTCTAGTAATACTTATTTTTAGGGAGAGTAGTCTTAACATAGCATTTGCAGTTACCATCTTAGAAATACATGAAAGAGCAAAATGATTTTTTGAACTTATTTTAAAGTTGAGGTTATTAAAACCTTAATTATTTCAAGGGAATGTTGGTTTTGTAACCCCAGAGTAGACCTTGTTTATATTAAATTGTAGTATGAAGCATGTATTCTGTTGACTAAAAGTTGTGTGTTTCTTTTTACTTTAAGAATGGTTTCATCTTATTTAGTCCACCATGGGTACTGTGCCACAGCAGAGGCCTTTGCCAGATCTACAGACCAGACGGTTCTAGAAGAATTAGCTTCCATTAAAAATAGACAAAGTAAGGACCCTATGGTACATGGCTAACACTTGTTTTCAGATTACAGGTTTGGTTATATCGATTTTTAGAAATTTTATTTTCAAACTTAAAATTTTCAAGTAGATTAAAATTGATGCCTCTAAAATTTATTTTCATTGACATTTTTGAAGATTACCTTTAAAAAATTCACATAGGACTTGTTAATGTTCTGTATGTAGAAATATGTAATTTTGGAGAATTTTTTGTAAGAAGTGTTGGCCATTTTTAAAATTAAAAATGTTTTCGTGAGCTTTCAGGAAATAAACATTTAATAAAAATTTTTTTTAATGGTTAGACGTTAGTGGAGATAATATATGAAAGAAATTTAAGTATTTTTGTATTTAAATTGCTATCTAAATTTAAGATGGTATTGATCTTAAGTGTTTATTGCTTAGGTCCTAGTGCTTGAGGGCAGAGCAGTAGGGCCTGTTCTGACAAGGGCAAGTCAGCATGATAACTGTTCCACAGTTAGCCATCCTAAAATTGGTGTGGTTAGTCTAACAGGGAGTGTATGACTTAGTGAGAGTATAGGCATAAAAACAAAATGTGATGGGTGAAGTCATGATGAATGAAAACAATTGTTTTATAGGTCAAACTGCTATAATAACACTGATTATATTGTATTATAGCTTTGTATGCTTGTCTGTCTCACTGTTATAAACTCTGGTGAACAGGTGATCACTTAACTCTCTGTATCCTCATTATCTAATTTAACAAATATCTGACACAAGGAATGCTCAATGAGTGTCTGTTGAATTCAGATCTTACTCAAATTTAGCATTCTTTTAGTAATGGATTCGAAAGGTTCTCATATTTGATAAGACATTTTTAATATTTCTGTAATGTATCTTATGGTCATTTTTTAAAAACTTTTATAAGGTATGATTGACATTAAAAGCTGTACATATTTAGTGAATATAATTTGATGAGTTTGGAGATCAGTATATATCTTGAAACTATCAATACCATGTATACCATAAACATGTCTATTTTTTAAATTAGTGTTTAATACATCAATATTGCTTAAGAGGTGTTTTTCCTATATTACTTGTATGATAGTTTGTGATTTTTTTTAATAGTTAATGAAAGTACTTGTTTTTTTAATTTTTTAATTGTCCGAAATTTTCCCTTGATCACCTAATAGAAACTGTGATTTTAGAAAAATGGAAATTAATTACAGTAATTTATTTTAAAATATTTTACTGTCTTTTTTTGTTGAGAGTCCACTAAGTTTATGTTTCTACTCTTAAAAATTAATCATTTATTCTCTTTTTCTGAATAGGAATTCAGAAATTGGTATTAGCAGGAAGAATGGGAGAAGCCATTGAAACAACACAACAGTTATACCCAAGTTTACTTGAAAGAAATCCTAATCTTCTTTTCACATTAAAGTGAGTTTGTTTAATAAAATGTTATATTTATTACACATGTGTGTGCTGTATGTAACTAAAATTATTTCCAGGTGTTAGTTTTTATTTTACCTTGTTTCAGATACTTACATATAATTTTGTAATATAACACATTTAAGTAACAGGTTATAAACATTTATATTGAGGACTACAAGCAGATGGCATCTTTTGCTGTGTGTGTGCTTCTGTCAGTCTCTATGTTTCAAAATGTGGAAAATCTTACTTAGGAGATGAGAATCTATTTTTCCTTCTGCAAAATATCTTATAAGTAAGTCCATGACATTTTTTTAAATTGTGGTAAATATATATAACATAAAACTTGCCATTTTGTAAAAAGTATAGCTATTGCACTGTGTTGTACACCTGAAACTAATAAAAAACAAAACTTGCTGTTTTCACATGTACAGTTCAGTAGTATTAAGCACATTCACATTGTTTTGTGATCATCGCCAACCATCCATCTCCAGAACCTTTTTCATCTTTCCAAACCAAAACCTGGTATCGATTAAACACTAACTCCACAGTTCTCCTCTCCAGTTCCTGGCAACCACCATTCTAGTTTCTACCTTTGTTAACTTGAGCTTAACTACTCTGGGTACCTCACATAAGTTGAATCATAAAATGTTTGTCCTTTGTAACTGGCTTATTTCCCTTAGCATATTGTCCTCAAAATTCATCCATGTTATACCATATGGCAGAATTTCCTTCCTTTTGAAGGCTGAATGATATTCCTTTGTATGTATAGGTCACATTTTGTTTATCTACTCATCCATCGATACACATTTGAGTTGCTTCCACTTTGGGATATTGTGAATAATGCTGTTATGAATAGAGGTGTAGAAATATCTGTGTTAGCCCCATCATGTTCTTATGCACTTACTACCTGATTTGCTACCAAGTGCAAATATTATTTTGATTAAATTATCCTTAGCTTAAAAGTCCATTTTGATTTTGTTTATTATAGCTAAAGATAGATTTTCGTTTTCTTAGTAAATCTTGATTAAAGGAAATATATTGTCTTTTGCATTATAGTTTCATTTTTCTGGGAACTTTTAAATTCATTCTAAGCAATATAGTATATGAAACCATATTTAGTATTTTTAGCATATTATCTAAAGGCCAAAGTTATTGATCAATACAAGTTCTTAAAATATCCCCTTTCAGAACTGTTGCTATTAAATAAACAGCTATTTGAAAATTATTTAAGTAAATGTTTCTTTTCTTTTTTAGAGTGCGTCAGTTTATAGAAATGGTGAATGGTACAGATAGTGAAGTACGATGTTTGGGAGGCCGAAGTCCAAAATCTCAAGACAGTTATCCTGTTAGTCCTCGACCTTTTAGTAGTCCAAGTATGAGCCCCAGCCATGGAATGAATATCCACAATTTAGCATCAGGCAAAGGAAGTACTGCACATTTTTCTGGTGAGAGTCAAAATCTTAAGCCATTTATTTTTACATTTTTGCCCTTCTTTATATTTTTGAGCCAAAATAAAATTTTTAAAAATCTATAGACACGTCTGTATAGCTGTTTTGCACATGTGTATACTTGGTGTCAAGATGTTCTGGAAGAAAAATTGTGAGTATGTTTTTAGTAACTTGAAGATGAGTTTCTGAGAATAGGTTATTATAGCAGATCGTCATACACAAAGGCCAACATTCGAGTTGTCTCTAGAAATTAAGTCATAGATATTTGGTAATGAAAAGGCAATTGTGTGTTTTAATGAAGTGTAAATATAAAAGTGGTGATGTGGCTGTGATGTCTGAGGCCACCAGTCACCACATCCACCTGGGCTGCCTGCTGTTTCATTGTTTCCCAGCTGGCTTCTTGCAGGAGTCCACTCTGCCCTTTTATTTCCTCCTGTCTCTTTTTGGCTCACCAGCCTTATTCTCTACAAGGTTTGTGGTATTCTTTTGATTGGAACTCTCTCCTTTCTTGGCTTTTATGATGTAATTTCTACAGGTGTATTTCTGAGCCTTCTTAGTCTTCTCTGCTTGTCTCTTTCATTCTGTTTTTCCAAGGTGTTATGTTTCCCCTGTGCATTTAATTTTCTAAAACAGAAGTCAAATACTATTTCGTTTCATAGAGTAACACCTTTGCTTTTTCTCAATCAGCATGTACCTTTCTACATTACTACCTCTGTATTTATAGCACCATCCCTTACAATGCAGATGAATTTTGTTTGTATCCTTAGCCACCACCCGTCTTGAACCAGTCACTTCAGGCTTGGACAAATGGTTAACCTGAGTATATTCATATGTAAAGTGGGGGTGATGATAACACTGCCCTCATTCGGGGTTGTGAGGATTAGATAATATCCATAATGAAGCCTTCAATAATGTTAGAGGAGATGATTACAGCTCACAATTAAGTATACTTATAGCCTTTCAAAGAAATTAATCATTTGATTACTCTTCAGTCTGTTGACTCTCCTATATTATAAGAGTTTTAAATACAGAAATCAGAATATGGGTACATTATTTACAACCTAATAAATTAGTGTGTGTTTGTGTTTTCATGAGCTATCTTTTTTTTCCCCCCCCAGGTTTTGAAAGTTGTAGTAATGGTGTAATATCAAATAAAGCACATCAATCATATTGCCATAGTAAACACCAGTCATCCAATTTGAATGTACCAGAATTGAACAGTATAAATATGTCAAGATCACAGCAAGTTAATAACTTCACCAGGTAAGTGATTTCCCTGTCTCTTGCATTACTATAAGCAACCTAATTACAAGTGTCATCATTTTTAATAATTTGGAAAGATTGAGTTTGATGGCACATAATGGGGGTCAGGGAATTCTTAAGCCCCCAGAAAATAAAAGGATAAAGAATAAGTTCCGCAAAGCGTTTCAGTCTTCATATGCACATGGGCTCTTTCCTGTGTTCCTTCCTCTTACACTCTGTTCCCTCTTCCCTCTAGTGGGGTTATAAGGACAAATCCAGTCTTCCTGCCACCACAGACTGATAACAGATGATCACATAAATGCCATTTATTATGTTTCCAAGACACAGCGTATTTAACCTCTAGTATTAACATAAGATACATTTACAGCTATTTTCCCCTATGTGTGTGTTTTTTTGGTGTAAATGTGTAGAATATTATCCTGAATTACAAATAACTAACTTTACAAAGACTTTTTTGAGAGCCTGTCTTTAAGTAGTTTGTATATAGCAGATGTGGCTAAGTCGTTTAGTAAACATAGAGTATGAGGATAGTGTTGGGGACCTGGTGTGGGTGTCAGACATCCTGTTAGACCGGAAGATGCCTTTTCTGACTCCAAAGTCTGAGAGAAGAAATGTCTATATCACTATACTGTGACATACTCAGGTTTAATGTGCTTGAAACCTAAAGGCTCCTGAAATGTCATCACTTGAATTGAACCTAGTGTGTGAATGCAAGGTCTTAGGAATTCAGCTTGCCCACATCATCCAGCATCTGAATCTCAGTTTAGCTCAGGACTAGTGGAGTGATAACTTTTTTCCATAAAAATAATGGTTAGATTTTATTAATTTGACTGTGGTTTGGTCTTATAACATGAATTGATTGGTCACACTGCACTTTGGGGGAATGCTCATCAGTGCAGAATTTTCTCATCAAAGAAGAGAGAACCTACCATATTTCCCCATGTATAAGACGTACCCTTTTTCGAAAAATTTGGGGTCTAAAAACTGGGTGCGTTTTATACAGTGGTTGTAGATTTTTTTTACTTGCATTTCTCACAAGTGATGAGGAGTTGTATGAATTTTATGATGAATAAAACTTGAGTTCAGTAACTTTATGTGATACATTTTTTCCAAATTTTGGGCCCCAAAATTAAGGTGCGTCTTATACATGGGAGTGTCTTATACATGGGGAAATACGGTCACTTTTAGCATGGAATCTTAATGGAAATATTCTGGAGAAAGGAGTATATATAAAAACCTGTATTTGCAAATTTGGAGATTGATCAGAATTTCCAGGTTATCTGTCACAAGTGACAAAAACTGAAGTAGTGGTATTGTGTGGTACCACTTATAATGGATGTCCACAGGAGTAGTATGAGAACAGTAGAAAAAGTGACTGTCTTTTGTTGTGGTCAGGGTAATCTTTCACAGTAGAGATGACGTACTAAAAATAGAAAATTAGAATATTGTAGTAGAAATTATGTATGGAAACTTAAAAAGTTAAGCCTTTAGTACTTTGTCAGACTTTAATGGTACTTTAGTACTTATCGTTGATAGAGGGTTCTGCCATTTTTTGAGGATAGGATTGCTTTCACTTAAATACTATGCTTGTGGTAGGAAGTTGTTAAAGAGACCTATTATTTATTACCTGAGTTCAGGGAAACAAGCTTAACAGAAGGAGTTGATGAAACAGCATTCTCCTTTGCAGTATTGAAGGAGAAGAAAGTAAGCTTTTAAATTCCTTAAACTATTATACAGTAATGATTATTATTTTATAGTTGGCAATGGCTTTACTTACAACAATATTGTGAAGTAGGCGAAGATGGTATTAACTGTTAAAACCATTTTACAGATGTAGAGCTGAATACCAGAAAAGTAAATGACTTTTTTTTAAGGTCACTAATCAGTAGCCAGTAAGTTGCAGAACTGAGAGTACTTTCCAGGATTTCTGACTTCTAGACTTGTGCATTATACTTTACTTCCATCTGAAATCCTTTTCTCCCTCCCTCTTCTCTACCCGAACTTCTGTTCAAGTTCGTTAAAACTCAAGTTCAGATTTTCACTTTTCCAGGATGTTTTACATTCATGTCAGTTGTATCACTCCTTGTGATTAACTTTTATCATAGTACTTGATCCTCTGTAATATAACTATTAGCTTTTGTTGTTGTTGTTAAAGATTTTTTATTGGGGAATTTGGGAAGGGGAACAGTGTTGGGGAATTGGGGAAGGGGAACAGCCAAGTGGTTGTCCTTCTGTCTTAGTTGTGGAGGGCGCAGCGAGCTCAGCTCCAAGTCCATTCACCATCCAGCCATCCACCGGCAGCTCAGCTCAAGGTGCCGTGTTCAATCTTAGTTGCGGTGGGCGTGGCCCACCATCTCATACGGGAGTGTAACCTGGCAAGAGGGTGAACTCGTTTTACGAAAGTTTAGACTCAGTTTGTGACCGGTTGAACCTGATTGGCGAAAGGGTGAAGAACCGGCAACCTTGTTGTTAGGAGCACGTGCTCTCATCAGCTGAGCCATCCCGCCACCTATTAGCAGCTCAGCTCGGGCACAGCTCACTGGCCCATGTGGGAATAGAACTGGCGACCCTGTTGCTCAGAACTTGCACTCTTAACCAACTGAGCCACTCAGCCGGCCCACTATTAGCTTTTAATAGGTGGTTTGCTCCTAGAGGGCAGAAGCTTTTTCATTATATCCTTAGTACCTAGCATAGAACATGGCTCAGAGGCTGTTGAATGTGTGTTGAATGAAAGAATCCCTCTCAAATACTATATTGAATTGTCAAAAAAATTGTTTAGTATGTTATTAAGATCACTAAAAGCTGTGATCTTAAGGGTTTCCATTAAATTAAACATTATTTTTAAAATTTGATTTATTCTCAAAGTTTGTCAAGATAGTAAACAGGCTTTTCAGACTGATGAAGGAGTTCTAGGGCCATAGCCCCCTTTTTCCTAGATCTCTCTCTGTCTTTTTAGGGAATAGTTTTTACTGATACAAGGGTGTGCGCACCCACACAAGCGCGCGCGTGCTCGCGCTCTCTCTCTCTCTCTCTCTCTCTCTCTCTCTCTCTCTCTCTCTCTCTCTCTCTCTCTTGCTCTCTCGCTCTCTCGCTCTCTCACTCTCACTCTCTCACTCTCTCTCACACACACACACACTCACACACGATACAAACTGACCCCAAGGTGTTACCCAATGGTAACCTCTGGTGGCATTATGCATATAGTGCTTTTATTCATCTGCAGTCAATGTTCTTTTTCCCAACAAATGAATATACATTGCTTTTTTAATGAGAAAAGCTATTTTTTATTCAAGTATTTCCTAATTTGCATCAGGCGTTTCCTCCTGGGCTGTTATCTGGATCTTCATAGGAAAATCTTAATATTTATTGTAGCTTAGAGTGTGGATGGATCTGAAGGGACAACTTCATTATGTCCAGATACAGTTATTCATTCAGTAAATGTGAAATGAGTGAAAATTGGAAACACCCCAACTATCCAAATCAGCATTGTTAAAATTAAAATTTGGCAATACTTTAGACTCTTTAGCCAATAAGAAAGCCTGTGAGAGAAAAATAGTGTGGGTGCTGGAAAGGTATGAGAGGATGAGACTGAATAGTTTTTAAGATTATTTACCTTTGAAAGAGGGTATGTTTTTAAGTAGTGAGGACAAATGCCAAAATGTCAAGACTGTTAAAGAAAAAGTAGTCTAGAAGCGAGTTGAATGTGAGGGCAGTAAGGAGGTGAAGTGGGCTCCAGGAATAGTTTGTTTGGAGAGTGTAGCTTTCCCCTTACATGCTAGAAATGAATGCTGGGACAAGTGTGTGGGTTTCTGGGCAAGAGTTGGTGAACAAAGAATGAAATGCAGATCTGAGTTTGAAAAATAGTGTGAGGTATGTGCTGAAAAGCATGATTTCTCCATATTGATACAAAGTCATGAAACCACTACATTTTAGTACATCTTCCAGGAGTACAAATTTGTTTAAAAAAAAAAAAGTCAGCTACATATTTGGCTTTCAGTACATTCAAGATTTAACTAAATATTTTTTTTGCAGATTGCTGTTGCCTTATGAAGTCAGTTTATAAGTAGGCTATGTAGTTGAGTAGTAATTTATTTTAAACTAAGCTGCAAGTATGCGATTTCTAAAATTAGGTTTGTTTTTTCGTTTTCAGTAATGATGTAGACATGGAAACAGATCACTACTCCAATGGAGTTGGAGAAACTTCATCCAATGGTTTCCTAAATGGTAGCTCTAAACATGACCACGAAATGGAAGATTGTGACACCGAAATGGGTCTGCAGTGATATTTCTTACATTTTTAATAAAAAATGATGACTACAAGGTTATGTTTTTACTTGTACTGATTCACAGTGATGAGCATAAATCAGATTTAAAGATATATGTGTCATTGTATCAGATAGGGAATACACTTCTCTTAAACTTGTGAGAGTGGGTTGCTAGACTGAGTAGTTACTTTTCAGTACTTTCTGAAGTTAAGTGCTAGAGAGTTTTCTTTGCTGAACAGTGTGTTTTGGCTCAACTTTAATGTTGTCTTTAGTGCAACAGTACCAGCTTATTAGTGTTAAATATCCTTTAGGATATTTAAGGTTAGAGATATTAAAAATTTTACACTTATTTCATTGTAGCCAGTAAAGGCCAAATGGGTAGAGATGATTTTATACATTCTAATCAAACAGAATTTTTTAAATTCATTTTATGTGAATATATGTGGCTATACATAGTTCACTGCCTGGCACATAGTAGGTACTTAAGTTTGATTCCTTCTCACCAGAAAATTAAGTGGCTGAAAGATACAGTAGCATGCTTAATTTTACTTTGTTGACAAGTTGCATAGTAAATTGTACCATGAAAAACCATCAGCAAACTTCCTCATCAATTGGAAAGTGAAAATTATTGAAGCTTATAAATGATTATTTGTCAGAATTCCATGGCAACATTAGATTTCTTAATATTTTGAAGTTAAAAGGTATTTTTTTCTGATCTCTAAGAGCATGTGTAAGAAACTACTTTATAAATGCAAAGTTATTCTTTTATTATTTACACAACTACCTGTTGAGGATTATGTGTTTTAATATATAATTCACTTTTTCAAGCAAGGAGTATGATTTAAAAGGCAGCCTAGTTTTCTCAGATATCAGCAACCTCAACGTTCAAAAAGTAATTTAAGCATAGTGATTAAGAGCAAGAGTTCTAGAGCCAGATTATCTGGATTCAAATTCTGCAACTGCTACTTACTAGCTGTGTAACCTAGGACAAGATACGTAAGAGCTCTGTGCCTCAGCTTCTTCATCTGTAAAATGGGTATTACAATAACTGCCTCATAGGTTATTGTGAATATTAAATAAGCTAATCTGTGAAAAGCTACTAGCACAAAGTGCTTAGTAAATATTAACTATCATCATTAATGACTTAAGTTATCAGTGATTTAAATGATTACATTATTGATCAGTGATTCTTGTCAACCAAGATATATACTATAAAATTGTATTTTCTAATAGTGTTTTTCTAAAAGTAGTGCAATCAACCCTTTTTTATTAGTGTAAATGTGTCGTCTGTGTTTTTATTGGAATCATTTCACCTTTTTTTAGCTTTTAGGAATCTTTTTATTCTATATATTCTAGGTCGGTTTAATGTAGTCTGAGAGGCAGTTACTTTTCTCTTTATTCTTAATGTTGCTTAATGTAGTTTTAGAGAATTGTGCTTAACTTTTCATAAAATTTTCCCTGACATATAGGTACTTCTTAACACTGTGAGAGGTTGTCACCTGACTTTCAACTGCATGCTAGATATTGGATCCTAGACTCTTGAGACCTAGATAAAGCATACGTTTTAGCTGCAAAGTTCCATATTAAATTAAAAATAAATCTGCATGTTTAGAGAAAATATTAGGTAATAGTTACTAAATGAAATGTACAAAATGTTATCAGCAATTTATGGTCATTGCCCTCCATTTGGTAAGGTGGTAAAATACTTGTTTTGCTTACAGAAGTTGATTCAAGTCAGTTAAGACGCCAGTTGTGTGGAGGAAGTCAAGCCGCAATAGAAAGAATGATTCACTTTGGAAGAGAACTACAAGCTATGAGTGAACAGCTGAGGAGAGAATGTGGCAAAAACACAGCAAACAAAAAAATGTTGAAGGTAAATTTGTTTTCCCTTGAAAAATTATAAATGTGTCAAAGGAACTAAATTGTAGTTTTGTAAAATATTGAGCAATACTAGAAATTGTTGTTGGGAAACTTGGACATGAACTCCCTGGCTTCCTGCCCATTTGAGAGTGAAAGTGTTCAGTGGAGCTGGGCAGCTCTGCTGTACTGGAAAGAGCACTGGATTTCAAGGGAAAAAATAGGGATTTAATCCCACGTCTGCCACCTATCAGCATTGTATGCACTTTGCCAACTTTCCTAGTTTTCTCAGCTGTAAAATTGGCAAAGTTGTTAGGAAAAATATGAGTGTGCTGATAAAACTATAAATTTGTGATATTTTTATTTAGTAAACATTGTTCAGGGTTCCAGTAGATTGAATGTATAATATAGTACATGATTTTCATTTTGATGATGATTGGCGAGGGATTTGGATCATCTTTGAAGCCAGAATAGTTAATACATTTTTAGATCTTTTCTGGATTGACTGTTTATAGTAGCTAATAGGGTGGATACAATTTAAAGAGTTTAGTAAGTAAGCCACAATTTTTGTATCAGTTGAAGGTGGAGGAGTTTTCCCCTACCTAAGTCAGCACTGCAGTTAGTTGTAGAAATGTTACAACTTTTAAGTTTTGGGTTTTTTTTCATACTCATAAAAGTCCTACCAGCCCTGTAAGCCTATGAAACATTAACCTAGCAATTGTTTTGTTTTTTTATCTTCATTAGGTTAGGATCAAAGATGGTAAGTTTTAAACATTTTTTCCTGAATGTTTTGAAAGAAGTTCAAAAAACCAAGGACAGATGCATGTAGTGGCCTTGAGACTGATGTGTGTAATGCACACAGTAGGAAAGGGCAAGGCTCCTGCCACCCCTCCCTGACCCAAACTGAGTTAATGCACCAGCCACCCACACCTAATAGCACTGAATATGGCATAGAATTAGGGAGAAACAAAGTGCTACCTGCACTATAGCCTCAGGACAGCATCTATGCAGACAGAACCTACCTGTCTAGCCTAGGATGGGTGAAGGAGCCACCTATATACACTTCCAGTTGAAGGCATACAGCCTTGTATTTTTAGTAGCTGAGGTTTAAAGAGAGGTATATTCAACATATTTAGCACTTCACCTACTGGATAGCACAACTGCCATTCTAATGGTGACCCTCAACTATCAAAAAAAAATGGTTTAATTATGATTTTTTTTTTTTGGTAAATAAAAGAAAATTGGTGGATTATGTAATTTGAATTATTTTTCATTTAAAAAATCAAATCAGACATTCATATACTATTAGGAAAATGGCCATCCACATTTACCCTATAAGATTAAGCGTTCTTTGAGGTCAGACTAGGTCTTAATATTTAACTTCCTCCCCTTTTAAATATATCTAATGCATACAACATCTAGATATTCAATGAAAGTTTACTAAATTGAAGATAAATTCATTTGAAAAGTATAAATAAATTTTCCAGATTGGGAATTTTCATCACAGTGCAATCTAAAATAAAAAATGAGAGAGACATTGCTTTCCATTTTCACAAATCTCTTTAATGCCAGGTTTAATCAAGATAATCTGGATTCTCAGACCTACCTTTGCATTCAATCTGTTGTGATATCACACATCATGTTGCCCCTGGAAAACCCCACTGTACAGTTAGATGTGAAAGAATGAGAAAAGTGAAAGTGGTATCTTGGTATTACTGTGAAAATAGTTTTCCACTTTACAAAACCTCATGAATGGGTCTTGGACCAAGGTGTCCCTGGACTATATTTTGAGAACTGTTATTTCAGGGGATATTTGGGAATATGAAATGTTTTTAAGAGTTTGTAATTTTTTTTTAAGTTTCAGGTGTACAAAACAACATAATGAGTAGACATTTATATACCTCACAAAGTAGTAACTCCAATAAATCTATTACCCATCTGACACTACATAGTTATTACAGTATTGACTATTTCTCTGTGCTCTACTATATATCCCCATGACTATTTTTTTTAATTAAAGTTGACATTCAATATTAGGTTTTTAAGAATTTATAGACTTTTTATTTTACAGCAGGTCATTTGACTTTTCTTGTTAAAATTTGATGCTAATGGAGCATGATAAAGGAGTGTGATTTGTGTAGTGCCTGTGAAAATTTAAGATTTCACTCAGTCAGCTTACAGTCTTTGATTCTAATTTGCACGAAGCATAGAAATATCATTACATGGTCTATTTTCAAAGATATTCTTTGATTTTATATTGAATTATGTGAAAATGTGATTCATCTTCTTCATCTAAAGAATGTAGATGGCTTTGATTTTGCTTCTCTGACTTCTAAACAAATGGCAGCTTTTTAGAAATTTCCTTAGTATTCTGAGCTGCTTTCTTTCAATTCCCCAAACTTTTCTTGGCCCAGATAGGGATGAGTAACTGATCTAACTTATCAGTACCTACAGAACAAGGCTGGAAGATTTGAGGTCAACATGAAGAGTAAATGTTTTTCTGCCATAGTTGAGAAGGTTTAGAAATTATTCCTTTTTCTTTTGTTCACTTCAGGTCCCATGTGATTATAGTAGGGTATTTTTATTTATTGTTTCTGGATTTGTATAAACTTCTGAGTCATATATATAGAGAGAAAGATTGATTTGGTTAAAGCTGAAGGTAGGATTTCCCTAAATGCTTTACCATAAGATGCAGGTGTGTTTTGCTTCCCCTGGGTGGTGGGGTGGTGGGTGACTGCCATATTGCAGCCCTTTAGAGTTGCCGACCTGTGGTAAACATGGTAGGGAGCTCCTGCAGCAGCCCAGTTTCTCTTGACCGTTTTTCCAGTTCTCTCAGTCTTCCTTTCCTCTTTCCCTATTGTTTTTGTTCCTTACCTCCCTAAATCTGCCAGTTGCTTCCATGAGAACTGCCTGATTTTGTTCAGCAGCTGTCTGTTGAACTTCTGCAATGTGGTGAGGCACTGCTGCAGGCATTGTGGGGGTCAGGTGTGGATGATGCCCCAGCGCACAAGGAGCATTATCTAGTCATTGAAGCAGAACTAGAGCCATTGAGACTCCCATTTACAAACTGCTCCAGATTTTAAGTCAAGTATAAGTACGGTTTGAGAATCCTACCTAAATGATGTCACATTTCCCTCAGAAATTGTTTTCAAATAAACTAAGGTAATTTTTTTTCAAATAAACAGTAAGCTATAATGCTATGCACGATATTTCAGATACTTTGTTTTGTGCTTTAACGCTCATTTGCATATATTTTAGCTAGTTAGTAATTTTAGTTATCCTATTTTGTATTGTTTTTATTGTCATAAAAAATTATTTTGTTTCTGTGCATTGTTTACAATCATTTTTTTTTAAAGATTTTATTGGGGAATTGGGGGAGGGGAACAGTGTTGGAAAGTTGGGGAAGGGGAAGAGACAAGTTGCTGTCCTTTTGTTCTTCAGCCTAGTTGTGGACGACATCGCTTCACTGGCCCATGTTGGTATTATCATTGTGCTCTTCCCGGGTGAGGCAGATCGGTCGCCGGTCACTGCACAGCCGCTCACGGTGGCTCTTGGCAGCTCACACTGGCTGCTGGCTACTCATGGTAACTTCCAGCAGCCCATTGCAGCAGGGGCTGCAGCCTACGCTGTTACCTCATGGGCAGCCCAGCTCCAGGTCGAACTGTTGTTCACCATCTTAGCTGTAGAGGGCGTAGCATCATTGGCTCTAATGTGGGATCCAAACCCGGGGCACTGCTGCTCAGAGCTGTGTCCCAAGCCAACTCTTAACCAATGCACCACTGGGCTGGCCCTACAATTACTTTTAAATGGCTACATGATATTCTGTTGTGTTGCTGTATCAGTTTATTTAAGCATTGCTCTCATGTTAGACTTTATTTGCTTTTATTCAAATGCTTTAGTGAACACCTTTATACATATATCCTTATGTTTCTTCCCTAAAATTATTCCACTGGGATAAAGTCCTAATTATTGAATCAAAGGATATATTTATTGTGGCTCTTGTTACACACGAGTATTGCTATAGTATCGCTTCCCAGAAACCTACCAACTTAGCTGTAACAGACAAATGTGCCAGTGGCACTGCTGCTTTAACTGTGTCCCTTTGGTTGTCACCAATTAAATTTGCCACAGGATTTAAACCATTAATGTTGCTTTGTTGATTTTATTCCCTTTATAAAGAATGATAAAGTTCTAGGTTTTTACTACTGGGAACTTGATGCTGTAAACTTTTTTTTTTTACGGTTTTATTGGTTTTGCTTACAGCCTCACTCTACTTCAAAGCTATGTTTCATAGTGTTGCTGTGTAATTCTTCTGTGATCACATCTGATCCATATCACGCCTATATTTAAAACTCCATTGCCTTATTGGCAAAAAATTCAAGCTTTTTAATTTGGTGTTAGAGGCATTTTAGGATCTAACCATGGTTCCATCCATGCCTTTTTCTCTGCCTTAGTATCCATGTAGCTTGATCCTTTTTCTGTGATTGTATGATGTGACACCATACACTGTACCCGTTAATAAGCAATACACTGTAGGTTGTTTGTTTACGTGTCTGTGTTCCCCACAAGACTATGTGAGTCCTTGAAACCGACGTAAGTCCTGGTGATCACTGTGTCCTCAGTTTTCCACTAAATATTTGTTCAGTTGTACTGCAAATGCTTGAGCAGAATTTTAGACATTTTTCCTTTTAACATTTATATTGAGAGTTAAGAGGAACTACATCTTACTAAATGAAGTACAGTACTAGCTGTGTCATCTAACCTCTTATTGCTCCAGTTTGCATCTCTGTATGATGGGCATAATAGCATCCACCTGGTAAGGTTATTGTGAGGATTAAATGAGATGACCCACGTTAGTGCTTGAAACACTGCCTCACACACTCACAGTGTGAGTACACAGTAAATTACTCCCTTCATTATTACCTTGAGCTATCTGTTTCTGTTTTAAATACTAGAAGGTGTAAACAGAAGAGTGGTCTTGATTTGACATTTGGGACATTTCACCTTTCTGGTACATGTTTGGATATATAGACCCAAAAGGGAGGTTTTGTGCTTTAAGTTTTTATGTACCAGTTATTCCTTGGACAATTTTCCAGTGTATCTTTTAAAATTAGCTGTACTGTGGGGATGGTACCTCATTAGATAGATGGTGTGGGGTAAATTAAGTCTTGAGCAAAGCTTAGTCTTTAGAAATAATATGATTGACTAGAGTTAGCTTTATAGGATGTAGGATATTAATATACTTTCCATCAGTGAATTTGGATAGGGTCAACCAGGGAAATAGACTTTGTGGGATGCATAAAATATCTTAAAAACTCTAAGAAGCAGGTCTTGTGGTCAGCAGGTATATGAAGCTTTTTCCCTGTACCCAGCACCTATGAGTAGCTGCAGGGAATTCCACAGCTACTCAAAATATTGGGTTGTCAGAAAAGTCATGACGCATGTTTGCAACAGATGGCTCTAGTTTATTTTTGGAGGTACTAGTCATTTGCATCTATGTTATTGCTATGTTGTTTGACAGCTGACAGTTCTAGCTTCATTCTTTAAAAAAATTGAGCGATTTGGTTGAGTTTTGGAGATTTTACAAGTTGAAGATGGAAGACCAAACTGCATTTTTGCCATATTTTACTGTTTAACTTCCATAAAGGGAAGAACGCGCGTCAAGCTTGTGAAAAGTTGCATAAAGTTTATCGTGACACTGCTCTACAACAGGGGTCTCAAACTGGTGGCCCGCGGGCTGCATGCAGCCCTTGAGGTAATTTTTTGTGGCCCACAATGCTCTGAAATAAAATGAAAATAGAAAAAATTGTTATGAAGAAAATAGCGCTTAGGGGAGATTGCGGCAATACCATACACACAATTCCCTCCTTAACCCTTTAACTACTGAAGACGAGTATACAGGTGGCCCAGTGCTTTTCCTGGGGGCCTGGGGGTGTGTATAAATGTGCTCAGTTCCGGAGACGTTTGAAAGCGATATGTCTGCCACTCTCAGTGTCATGTAATGTAAACAGATCCCAATAGCAAAAAAGTTAAAAAAGAGCACTCGAGTAAAAAAGAATAATTTTAGTTTTATAAATACATTAAATAAAATAAATCTTTAAATAAAAGCAATTATATAGTGTTTTAATTATCCATATTCCTGAACCCTCACTTTAGAATATAAATTTAACAAAATTTGTAAATGTGATGTGGCCCTCGTGAATCTTGCCTGTTGCACCAAATGGCCCGTGTTTTAACTGAGTTTACACCCCTGCTCTACAAGAACATCAGTGCCAACAATGATTCATGAAATTCCGTGCTGGTGATTTTGATCTCAACGATGCTTCTCGGTCAGGGAGGTCCACCAAGGTTGATAACGACAAAATAAAGGCATTTATCGAGTCAAACCCACGTTACACGACATGAGAGATTGCAGAAACATTGAACATCCATCATTCAGGCGTTCATGACCACCTGAAGAAGCTGGGATACGTAAGCAAGCTCGATATTTGGGTTCCGCATGAACTCAAAGAAGTTCATTTCGCGGCGCGTATAAAAACATCTGCAATATGCTCATTAATCATGAGAAAAACGATCCTTTTTTGAAGCAACTAATAACTGGTGATGAGAAGTGGATTGTTTACAACAGTGTTTTGCACAAATGGTCTTGGTCCTGACATGATGATTCGCCTCAAACGACATCGAAAGCAGACATTCATCAGAGGAAGGTTAGGCTCTCAGTGTGGTGCAATTTTAAAGGTGTCGTGTTTTTCGAGCTCCTACCAAGGAACCAAACAATCAAGTTGAATGTGTACTGTCAGCAGTTGGAGAGCTTGAATGAATCTGAGTCCATCATCCAGAAACGTCCAGAGCTTGTTAATTGTAAAAGAGTTGTGTTCCATCGCGACAACGCGAGACCACACACAAGTTTGATCACCCGTCAAAAATTATTGGAGCTGGGATGGGATGTGTTGCCACACCCACCATACTCGCCTGACCTTGTGCTGTCAGACTTGCACTTGTTTCGCTCTCTTCAAAACTCCTTGCGTGGTGTAACATTCAGTTCAGATGAGGCTGTCAGTCAGCACCTTGTTCAGTTTTTCGCAAATGAAGACAGGTCCTTCTGTGAACGAGGAATTAGGAAGCTCAATGAAAGATGGGAAAAGGTTACCGAACAAAATGGGCAATATATCATTGATTGATCTTTGTTCTTTATATAAATAAATGACCTTTGAAAAACAAAAAATACGTCATGACTTTTCTGACAATCCAATATAATAATTTTTTAATCTTCAAAGAACTTTTATTATAATAACTGGGGCAAGAAGTCTGATGTGAATGAGATACTTAGCTGTGTAAGACAGTGGAGGAGCCGCACGTGTTTTTGCACTCCCTGTCCGGACCCCTGGACTGTCTGTTCAGCTTTGCCTTGTGGGCAGTTCTTCTCTTACCTCCACAATATGGAGGCCAGTTTGGATGAGAAAGAAAAGAGGACAGTGGACCAGGAAGCCTTTCCCCCACCTCTGCTCTCAGAACACCAGTAAGATTAGAGGAATGCCGGGACAGCTGTGCCTAGGATATAGTATCTTTAGGAACTTCAGTCTTCCACAGGTCTGTAATCAGCATTTGGAGTGCTGTTACTGAATTCACTGATCTACGTTTTCCTCAGCACCTCTCCATGTATGTCTTCTGTATCTGTAACTAGATTATAATATCACTCCAGATTAGGGCATTTTGACAAAATAATAGGACATTATTTATTGAAAGATTAGAATAAACCAACATTGCTAATTTCACTTAGCTCAGTTATTCCTCATATGGGTGGGAAATATGACCTGTTATAATCCCAAATGATGCAAGTGACACTTGGAGAGGTCATTCCTTGGCAGAGGCCACACCGGTGATGCATGCTAGTGATTGATGCCAGTGTCTGAAACCATTGCAGTATGTGCATCCCATAGAAAGAAGACAGTCATTAGAGAAGACTAATGTGTATGTGTCAGCTACTTTAGGAGGGGTGGCTTGAGGAAGCACGGAACTATTACATGTTCCTGAATGGGAGCCAGTTTAGTTTTATTTTTTTGATTACTTAGTTTGAGAAGATGACATCCAACGAAATGGGTCCAGTTCCCACATCTGTTTGAAATATATACATAGGCAGACCCTATCCTTTTAATGTCAAATTCATATCAGTGGTAATAAATTGTAAAGTATCTGAATGTTTTGTGTTCCTCTTTACCTTAACCAGTATTCGCCCATTTCACAGGAATTCATTTTTTCAATTTTTATTTTGTTTGTTCTATATGTGTTGCAGGGATAGAGAGAAGATAAGAATGGCTTTTTACAAAAAGAATATAAACAGATTAGGCTTTGCTGCATAATCTAGTTGTTAAAACATATATATGGGTATAAAGGTCTAAATGTCGCAGTGGTCTAGTGCCTTAAACCCATATTTTATTTGCGTCTCAACTTGTAACTATGGTGAGCACAGTAGTTGAACTATTTGAATTAAAAACCAAATTGCCATGTTTTCCACAGGATGCATTCAGTTTACTAGCTTATTCAGACCCTTGGAACAGCCCAGTTGGAAATCAGCTTGACCCAATTCAGAGAGAACCTGTGTGCTCAGCTCTTAACAGTGCAATATTAGGTAAGTAAAGCCAAAGCACAAGTCCAACTATTCTCTCAATATTTGAGATGGTATTATTTCTGCTGGCATTTATATTTTGGTAAAATCTTCTACATTTTAAAAATTAAAATGACCTTAAAATATATAAACCTTCCTCCATTATTTGAATTCCAGGTTAAATGGATTCAAATGGAATAAAAACAGCACATTGGGTGCATTTGGGGAAGTTTGGAAATTAGAAATGTGTATGTGGAGGGGAGGGGAGTGGGATTGTGTGTGCGCGCGCGTGTGTACATGTGCATTTCTGGCCTGTGCCTCCCATGTCACAGCTCCCACCATGCTTAAGGTATAGGCACAAGGGGCCTCCAGGTGACTTGGAAATGTCCCATCAGTACCAACCCTTAGAGTCAAATTAATTTGCATGGAAGTTAAGCATATTCAACTAAATGCCCTCACCAAATAAAAAGGGTAGGGGAGGAAGAGAACAGCAATATAGGGAGGCTTCACCAGGGGTGCGCATGGAGTGAGGATTAGAATTTGCTGTCCCCCTCGTTGCTGTTCCTGTGAGCAACAAGGAATATAGTATTTAACACACTTTTTATATGAATTCTGTACCTGTATATTCTGTGTATTTATATATAAATTCTATACGGTTGGCTGACTACATAGAACTATGTTTTAATTTCTGGGTAATTCTTTTCAAAGGTAATTTAGATAAGTGATTTTTCACCTGACTTGAGAATCTAATTCCCTATGTAAAATGGGACTCCAGTTTAGAAGTCGTTTCTGTGCTGTTTTGCCCTGTTAGGTTTGGGGGCTTTTAGCAACATGTTTCTAATTACTTTTGCTAGATTAGAACAGTGCCAAAGAGTAGATCAGAGGATATTTAAACAAGGAGACTTGTAATGAGGGCCTGGGGCTCATATGGCCAGAATGTAAAGGAAGCAATTAAAAGTATTCCTATTTGAGCCTTCATCTGTTTCTTTGCCTTTATAAAGTTCATTTTTGTGTGTTAAGGTCTCATACTGAAGTTTTGGAATAGGGGTAGTGTCTTTATGTTGTTTTCTTAAATTTAGAATTTGTATATAATAAATGTGAATTTTCTGTGTTAATGTGTTGTATTTTCTTTGGTTATAAAAAATTCATTGAGCTCTACTGGTAAACGTAAGAAAACTCAGTAGTAATGCTGGGATTGTGGGGTAAATTATAGTTTACTATAATTGTATTTTTGAAATTGCTACCTTATAGGTAATCATGAAGCCCTAATTGCTTTATATTTAGAGAACACTCAGACTTGGAAAAAATTTTTGAAGAAAAGTGACTAGTTTTCTTATGACTTTTTTTGTATCTTGGGATCTTAAAGGGAAATAAAATTTTAAATATTGCTTGGCACCATTATCGAAAATATATGTACTCTCACACATTGTGCTACATATTTATGTAGGTTCAGCTATAAATAGTGCTTAAAATTATTAAATATATATAACTCCTGCAAAATTAATTATCAAATTGCTGTGGGGTGGGGTCTGTGTGCATATTTGTAAATACTATATAATCTGTAAGTCGTGCTTAAAATTATTAATTGTAATTTCCTGCAAGTTTTGTATCCAAATAAATTTAAGTACTTATAACCAGATGCCTCTCTTGGCCAAAATAAAGTTGCAATAAAGTACCTCTAGATCAGCGGTTCTCAACCTTCCTAATGCCNCCAACCATAAAATTATTTTCGTTGCTACTCTATAACTGTAATTTTGCTACTGTTATGAATCGTAATGTAAATATCTTTTTGTTTTCTGATGGTCTTAGGCAACCCCTGTGAAAGGGTCGTTCAACCCCCAGAGGGGTCGCGACCCACAAGTTGAGAACCGCTGCTCTAGATGCTTACCTTATAGCAAGGTTGCTTCCCTGTAAACCTTCAGGAGACATTTTTTAAAGGATGTTTCCTTTTCAGTGTTATGTTAATTTGAATAAAAATTAAATTCAAATAGACTAATATTCTTGATTCAAGTTAAGGCAGGATTATTTTATAAGTCAATCCTAGTCACCAAAAAACGTTTATCACCATCAAAATTTAGTTACGTAGCATCTTGCCACAGAATAGCCAGTACTTTAATAATCTTAATGCACAGACCACTTTTCAAACCATACTTTTTCATCAGTGTATCTTTTCTTGCATATTTTTGTTCTAATATTCTTAACCCTATATAAATATTTTTTCCTCTTCTACTTTAAATCCTGATCTTGCTTTTTATTTTTGCTTCATTCCTTCTGGAACTTTTCTTTCTCCCACCACATTGCAACCTCAAAACCAAGAGTGGAATTAAGTCACATGGAGCCTTACCAGACGTGAATCACTGCTTTTGCCCTTTGTTGTCAACTATGTCTATGAAAGACTGATTAGTCATTTTATTAACTGTAAATCTACATAAACTTAAAATTTGGACATCTCACAAGGAGAAATGACCAGCTTCTGTGAGTTTGGCCACTTTCACCATTAGTTTGTTTTCATCTTTGGCAAATTTTGGCAATTACATTTGTATTACAACTGTTGACAAATTTCCGGTATGAAGGATCCTGAAAACTTTTAACTCATTGGCAAATTTTAAAATGTTTGACCTATCAATTATAAATTACCTGTCCAAAATTTTGCTCTATCATCTCTCATGGTCACCATCACCCCCATGCTCCCTACCAAATTCACCCCCACACACGCGTGCCTTTTTCTGTTCATGTCAACTGACCTTGGTCAAATAGGAGAGAAATACTAAATATTCCTTATTCCCCTCCTGTAAATATCAGCTAAGAAATTATGTTGCCCATCATAGTTAACATGGAAGTAAAAGAGAGGATCTGACACTTTAAAAAGTCTAATTCTGAAAGAACTTTTCTTCTAGTTGAATACCCAAGTACCCATATTACCTTATCAGAGTCCTACCTCCAAGGCATTATCTGCTTAGAAACTACCTTTGCTAGTTAGGTAGTTAAGAGTGATATATGTGCATTGGTCATTTTGTAAGTAATGCAATATTTTCCTGATAGATTTTTTTTAATGTTTTGCTAATTGCTATTTCCATTTTTAATCATTTTTCCTCAGAAACCCACAATCTGCCAAAGCAACCTCCACTTGCCCTAGCAATGGGACAGGCCACACAATGTCTAGGACTGATGGCTCGATCAGGAATTGGATCCTGTGCATTTGCCACAGTGGAAGACTACCTACATTAGCTATGCATTTAAGGAGCTCACACTTATATTGTGGCATATAGTCAACATGGAAGTAGACCAGCTCTGCTGATTTGAAATTTAGATTTTTTTAATTATGTACTGGGGACAGGTTTTTGTCGCTTTACATTGCTTCCTAGTTTACAGCATGATGCAAATGATTTTCTAACTTAGTGTTAGGAGAAATTATTTTCCATCTTTAACCTCTTAGTTGTCTAAGAGTTAAATATTACTGAATCTCAGACGTTCAAATTGATCATCACAAATCCTTTAAAACAATTACCTAAAAGAAACCAAAAAATCCTGCCTTCTTTGTTGGGGGGAGAGGGGGGAAGGAAATGGAACAAGTTGTGTTGTGTTAGCATGTGGGTGATGTAAACTTCAAATTGGGCGATGTTCCGACCCCCACTCCCATATAAGCATTCAATCAGTGTAACTTGCAAAATGCATAAACATCCGACAGTTTGAATTTATAGTGTTGATGGAAGAAATCATTTTTAATGTGTACTGTAAAACTTGAAATACTCAGGAGCTGAGTGAAGACGTTTGTTGCTACTTACAATCCCAACCTGTTAGTCCCAGTAGTTTTGTTTTAACATGGTCTTTTCAAATTTGTTTCCTGTTTAACTACCAACGACTTCTGTTGTAGGCTCACAAGTTTAACTGTTGTATTATAACAGTATTACATGTCAACGGTGTGGTTATGACCTTTATTTATATAAAAACCAAATATTTAGTCAATTTACCGTGTCTTAATTTAATCTTTGTACACCTTCCATTTTTAAGTGCTTAAATGAGTACTATATTGCAATAAAAATGTAGTGATATAATTAACCAGCCATTAAAAATTTACTTCTACAGATATTAGTGTCAACTGAGTTTATATATTAGGTACTTGCATACTTAATGATTAAATATAAAATTAGAAAATTAAAATGAGTGATTTTTACTATAAATCTGAGTTCTACAACCTAAGACTGCCTTCAGTTTACTGGCTTCTCTGTATTAGGGTCAAATATGATATTGTGAGTGACAGAAAAGGGGAAATGAATCTCCTTATTTTCATACCCAGAGTAAAGCATGTCACTTGCTAGTAAAGCAAACCCCCAAACTAATTAAAATTTAAGCTTTTCAACAGTATAACCCTATCCTTTGGTTGACTTATTTTGTACACTGAGGGTTGAACCTTTGTTAAGAATAGTTATCTACGCTTGGATAGTGCACTTTTTCACTGCTATTTTTCTTGTTTATTTCGTATTTTGTGAAGCCAATTCTCACCAGTAGCACCAAGAAACTAAGGCACCTGAGAGATGCTGTTGAAAACTTTTCCTGGATGTCCATTTCTCCTCCTCCCTGCCATTCCTGCCACACATCCACTGTGGGGAGGGGATGGGGAGATGAGGTGCCCTTACTGGTGTTGCTTGTATTCAATTAAACGGATGAACACAAAAAGAAATGAAAACAATTCGTTTTAAACTGCTGTTTCTTCCAGGACCCTCAAAGACTAACGGCACACCTATACTCCAGAATGATGAAGTGTGACGGGGCACTTCCACAAATTGATTTATGACTGTGTAATGACCCTTGAAAGTGATTTATAAATGATTTATTAGATTTTTTAAGACAAATCAATTTTCCAAACTGTAACTTCTGTACATGCAAAGTTCCTGTTCTTCATTTAGCTTTCATTTACTTAGAAGTTTTTCATCTTTCTGACCATCCACCGTTTTTTAAACCTCTTAGCATTTTGTTTTTTCTGGGTTCCTAGAATAGAAAGTTTGTGCAGTTAGAATATTAGAGATACAAAATTCCCAAGAAACAATTCAAAAATTTTCAAGATCCTCTATGAGTATAAATACTAAAATTAGGTCTATTAGATGTACACATACTATACTGACCTGTTTTTTCAGAAGCAATTAAAATATAGAAGCCATTACAAGAAAAAAGATACTTTGTAATTATTTGAGTATTTATCTTATTAAAAAAGAACATCATTCAACATATAAAACAATCAGAGCCAAGAAAATAAAACTGGACCTTACCCCAACCACTATTCAAAAACTGGGCTGCAGCCTTTTTCACTGGTAACCTCTTGTTGTCAAGAGACAGGAACTTATTTACTAGAAAAGAGTATTATTATATAATTTCTTTATTTGCAGTAAAAAGTGAGAAAAACAGTCCATAAGGAAATTACCTGTAGTTCTGTTGGTTCCTGGACCATATAAAGACTTTTGTATGAAGGCTTTGGCTGCTTGCTGCCTTGAATCTCTCAGATCTTGATCTTTTAGCCTTAGAGCCAAGTAGCTTTTATTCTGGCTGGTGATCAATACAAAAGGTCAAAAAGAATGAGGTTGATAACATGCTTGCTTCAAAATAAGGTATTTTTGTTGTCTCAGAAAGTGGGGGGGCGCGGGACCAAAATCCTGATTTTGTATATGCACAGATAAGATAATGATTAAAACTAAATTACAGGGCTATTTTATAAGAAATAGACTAATATTCACATTTTAGTAGAGCAAATATTGTTTTTATATAAATATCACAATTTGTTTTTCGAAAGAGGATCCAATCTGAAACTAATTAAAATATTTTCCCAAATAAGCCAATACTTTCTCTCAAAAGGTCACTTTTATATCCTACAGAAAAAAAAAGAAGACTTCTTACCCGACAGACTGCACTTTTTGTACTTTAGCTTTCTTGGAATCACTTCCTTTTTCACATTCTTCATTTTTCTTCTGTATATTAACTAAAAAATTGAGTTTTTCTAGTTAGTACTTATGTAAGTATCAGGAGCATTTACTGGAGTTCACATTAAATACCCACTACACACTAATCTGGATGCAGTTTTTATTTGTAAGAAATATCGGGAATAGGCCCAAGCTAAACCTGGCCAGCCCTATTCCCATGCTCTCTAAGGGCCAACAACATTTGACCGCAAATGCAGTTGACACTCCCATAAAAAGTAAATTAGAATAGTTCATACCTTCTTTTAACTTTCCTGGTGATTTCTTTATGCTAAGGGGAGAACACCACAAAAATTGACTGGTATAGCAGATAACAAAGATTATTCAACTTGTTACACAATTTCATCTGGTTTTACAAATAAGATAAACCCCCACTCCTTTCATCACCACAATCCTCAGTTTTTACTCAAGATCAGTTTTAGAAAGCAAGCCACTCCCCAATGCACTACCACCAACTTCCAATCCACAAGCTAGCATGTTCTTGGGCGGGAGTATCTTCTCAGAATTTTAAATTTGAAAGCATATTACCAGGCTTCCAAAGAAGCAGGTTGCTGTGGTTAATGGGAGTTAAGAAAGAATGAGATATAATACATCACTTGAAATACAACGTGAAATGTGAGAGGCCTGCCTCATTTCTTTTGGAGAAACCACAAAGGATTCAACAATTTAAGCACAGAAGTCGAGGACTAGCCTTGAAAAGTCTGGTCTGAGAGTAAAATGTAAACTGACGAAACACTACATGAGACGCCTGCACAGAAGCACTTGCACAGTAGAAAAGCTTTTCAAAGGAGGAAGTAATGGGGTGAGTGGAGAGAACAAAGAGGTGACATTTGGGCTTGGTTTTAAATGATGAAAGGGGAATTGGCCACCAAATACATTGATATGCTTAATGTATCCGAGATCTGAATAACTCCTTAAGTTCTACACAAAATCTAAGAACCACTGACCTAGTAAAAAGATACAAAACTATGCTTCTGAACTTAAAAGCATTAAGAGGAGACAAGGGGGACAGAAAAACGACCAATATTAGGAGTCTAATAAGGTTTGATTGATTCCGCGGGATAGATGAGGAAGAGGACAACTACAGCATCTGGCTTTAAACACTGAGTGGGTGGCAAAGCGACTAAATGAAATCGGGAACAAGGAGGAAGGACAACTTGGGGGCAGGTAAGGCAAGTGTGGGTCAAGCTGAGTTTTAGGAGCCTGTGGACAAGTGTCTGCTACTCCACTAAATGATAAAATTTCAAGACACTTGTTCACCACCATCTACCCAGCCCCTAGTACAATGACAGCTGGTCAACAACTGGTTGAATAAATACTCTGGGATCAGGAACTCAGAAACTAGAGTCAGCCGTGGAAAATGAACAAAAAGAAATGGCAAAAGACTGAAAAGAAGTGAAATACTTCCCTCCACCTATCCCACACCAAATTAAAATACATACTGTGTAGCTTTTTAATGTAGGCTTTATTATTCAATTACATGGATTCAAATAAATGAACTAGTATGTAATTCAAAGATGGGTGTATGTAAGCAAATAATACAATGAGGTGCATTACTTACTTTGTCTGTGGAGCTGTAGTTAACTTCTCTAGAATAGAATCCGGCAGGAGCTTCCTTTTCTTAAAGACATTTAAAAAGTCAAAAAGTGAGGTACATGACAACATACCCTGGGTTGCTTCTGAAGTTAGATTTTAAGCACAGCCTTATCTTAGGCGAGTAAATGAATTAGGCTGACCAAAGTTGTGGGAAAATGGGAATCACAAAACTTATCCCACGTTGTTTGGAAGACCTGGTGAAGACGGGAGAGGGTACCCATTGTATGCCAGCGCTCAGGTCAGAGATCCACATTGAAAGCAGTTAAGTCATGTCCATCTGTAATCAGTTATCTGAACAATTCTATTCTACGGTTTGTACAGCCCTTCGCTTAAACAGCACCTCATTTAAGTCTAACAGCAACCCAGCTGCAGATAAGGAAAGGCCCTCCGCGAGGCCAGATGACTGGTGTCACGGCGAGCTGACTGTCAGAGATGAGAGGAACCATGATTTCAAACTCACAACTCTTCCCACTCCCATTTTCCATCGGTGGACAGCAAAGAATACAAACATCTTTGTTTTCACCGATGTAAGAAGGAATATTAGCGACTGCCCCCCGCACCCCCATATCCTACCAGCCTTTTGGCATCAAACGTGGGAATTCTGCCCTAAGCCGGGTTGTTGTAAAAAGGAGACGCCTCCCTACACTCTAACCTTTTGTTCGATGAACAGCTCCTCGCGTCGCTTCCTCTTCTCTTTCAAAAGTGTTTTATCCCTGGAAGGAAGGGTGACAAGTCAGTGCGGAGACAGACAAGCGGGGACAAGAAAGGACGGTACTGCGGCACGGGGGTAGGCTCCGAACCTGCGCGCCGTCTCCCGAACCCGCCGCTCCTCTTCTCTAGCTTCCGCCTGGGCGCTGGCGAAAGTGAGCTCCTCCGGAGCCTCGTCGTCCAATTCCTCATCCCCTTCATCGTCTTCCTCCAGCGGCTCAGCAGCCGCGCCGCTGCTGGGCTGCCCGAGCAACAGGCCGTGCTCCGCCTCCTCCTCCGAGGTGGGCTGGCCCTCGTCCACCATCGCCGACGCCGACGCCGGGGTGCGGGACGCGCGCGGCCGAAGCTGCACCATGGCCCACGCCGCGCTGGACCGTCTGACCTCTGACCTGGAAGCAGCCCCACGCAAGCCTAGGGTGACGTAAACAGTAAGCGACGCTGGTGTAATCGCCCCCTGCAGGTTCGGAGGCCCCACTGAGAAACGGCAAGCGAGAGGTGGCCCAGACTAGTGGAGGCGCACGCGCAGGACGGGGAGGGCGTGGCCTAAGGGAAGCCTGGGGGCGTTTCCTCGCGGAGGCCGCTGGATTCCTGCCGGCTTGCAGCTGCAGAACACCAGCTGGGAGAGCGAGGCGGGAAGGGGCTTGTCTCCAGGCAGGGAACAGCTATCGTACTGCCTTCTCGGCTGGGATGCTGAGAGAGGGATTGGCTGGGTCCCCGCGATCCTCGAGGCGGGCTGACGCGGGTCACACCATCCGGTGCCCAGAAACTCGGTGAACACAAGCCCCAGTCGCCCTATTGCCGCTTTTTTTTTTTTTTTTTTTTTTTTTTTTTTTAGCCCCGGATCTGCTTGGTTGATCCAGTTAATCTCTATTTGTAGATGTGGCTCTGCCCTTCACTCCGCACTCCCAGAAGTGGCGTTTCAAAGGGAAGAAATGCGCTGTAGCGACAGGACCTTGATGCCTTAAAGTCCTGCTGTCACCGACGAGAATAAGTTGACACAGGTTTAAGTCAATCCTCAGCACCAAACGTATGCTTGGTGACATCGGTCGCCGCTTCTCAGGCTTCGCTGACCACCAGCCCTCTGACTACTGTTTGCCCATGCCTCTGTTCTATTCACCACCGACACCCTCTCTCAGTTTGACTTCCCCTATTTGAATGTAAGCTCTTTGAGAGTAGGCACTCCATCTGGTTCCCTGCTGTAACCCCAGGACCTTGAACAATGTCTGGCCCGTTGCAAATCCTGAGTCTGGTAAAAGAATGACTTCACTATTACTTAGTGAATGCAACCCTAGTACTATTTATTTAATCCCCAAGTATATTTCATTTTTTGGCATACATGGCCCTTCGTGATCTCTCCTCCCACCCATTATGCAACAGTAAATGATTCATCGTTCTCTGAACAAACCAACCTGTTTCACACTTGCCATGCATTTTTACATGCTGTCCCCTCTCCTGATAAACATTCCCCAGTGCGGAACTCTATTTATACCTCGGGCTGACTCCCTTTTAAAAGCCTTTCAAACACTTTAACATCTACCTCATCCCCATTTTGCCCATCTCTAATTGCACTTTCCTCCAAACCTTGCACAATTTTCTCTTCCTGTAGTTTCCACACTGTATAATAGATCACATGACAGTTGTCCCAACCATTCTGGGAACTCCTTGTGGGTAAGATCCATGTCTTACTAATGATAGGAATGACAAAAAATAGTTCTAGAGTGTCTAGCCCTTGGTCAGATAAAAGTTGAAAATTAAAAATATAATCAGACTCTTGGAGACAGTGTGCTGACTTCCATCACTGCTAACACTAGAAAATGTATAAAGTTAACTTGGAGAAACCCAACAACAAACCTATTAGAAGTGAATAATGGCACCTGAAACTAATATAAAAAATTAAAAAAAATGTTTTAAGTGAACGGTGGTATTTTATGTACAAAAACTACATTATAATTATTACAAGAACCCTCAACATACATGCATTGACCCTCCCATGTGAAGTATGAACCAGACCATGAAGGTGCTTGGCTGGCCCTTCAGACTTCTTGTAGGTTATGAGCATCCCTCTTGCCCGTGCAAAGGACCTTCAGGATTTATTAAAAGGTATGACTTGCAAATGCAGTACAAAGTTTTCTGTAACAATGCCTTGTCGTCTATTTCCACAAGAGCCAAAGGTGGGTAACATTAAATGCAGTTTTGTAAGGGGCTGAGGTGATGTGGCCCAGGTGTGTAATCACCCAGGGAGCCCACCTGATCCAAGGGACCTTGATACGAGTGACCTTCCTACACTTTTTACCAAAGGTCGCTCCTCTCAGCCAGGACTTTGATGTTTGTGGGACAGCAGGCATTGCAAGGGCCCTGGTGCTGCATTAGGTGGTGGGGCTTGAGGCAAGAATTGTATTTTTACTACTTTACTCCAAGGTTAAGTCCCATAGGAAACACTCCCTTCAGAATTCAGTGTCTGGGAAAGACTGGCAGACACCACTGTATGTTTATATTGAGAAATAGTTCAGCCATCACCTCTCCCTTTCCTCCTTGGCTGCTAAGAGGGCTAGTGCTAAATTTTAGGCAGCTGTGTTTATCCTTGGAGTCTATATACTTGCATCATTTCTCTCATCCTGACTTTTTTCCTTGTTGTTACTTTCCTATTCCTTCCTTGCATGAGTTCTTATTGTATCCCACAGACTTTGAGCTAAAACAGCCAATCAAGGTAAACACTGAAAAGAAAAAGTCCCCCAAAAAGATATCTCTTGGGGATACATCTTTATACAATAAATTACCTACTGTAGAGAGTGGTTTTATTTTCCTCCAAAACTTGTACAAAAATCAGAAATACCAAGGTTTTACCCCTCTATTTATATCTTTGCCCAAAAAGCAATAATACAGTTGAGATTAACTACATTTTTAAGACAATCTGATTACAACTTTTTCTCCTCCCAATAACAAACCAAACACATCAGAGTTCAAACCAAATAACATGCATTAACTTTACAGTTCTCTGACCTCCTGTAAATACATTTGCTATTGTTATGTCTAAGGCCCTATCACTTATTAACAGGTTGGACCCCAGCCAGGGAATCAGAGGATATTTTTAGATCTTCCAGTATTCATCTCACCATCCACCAGATTATCTCCTGTTTGTAGCCTGGTACTTAGATGCACTATAATTTCTTCCTTCCCAGGACAATTAAGAAACCGTTTCAGTTTCATGAGGAGCAAGGGCTTCAGGAAGAGTCTTTCCACAGGGCCCCTGGAAATGAAACCTGAAACAGAAGGACAAATACAGCTGTTAGGAGTAAATCAACATACTACGTCAGCAAATTACACATTTCTTTTTTTTTTAAGATTTTTATTAAAAAATATAGCTAACATACCATATCATATCAGTTTCAGGTGGACACCATAGTTGTTTAACATTTATATACCTAAAGAAGTGATCGCCATGATAAATAAGTCCAGCAACCATCTGACACCGTACCATGCAATCACAATATTATTGACTATATTCCCTATGCTGTATGTTAAATCCCCATGACTTATTTGTTTTATACCTGAAAGTTTGGACCTCTTAATCCCCTTCACGTTCCCCCATTCCTTTTAAAATTTATCAATTACAGCTGACATTCAATATTATATTAATTTTAGGTGTATAGCATAGTGGTTAGACATTTATATAATTTAAGAAGTGATCCCCGACTAGTCTAGTACCCACCTGGCACTATACATAGTTATTACCATATCATTGACTATATTCCCTGTGCTTTACTTTACATCCCCATGACTATGTTGTAACTACCAATTTGTGCTTTTTAATCCCTTCACCTTTTCACCCTGCCCCCAAACCCCTCCCACCTATCACCCCAACAAATCTAGTACCCATCCGACACCCTACATAGTTATTACAATGATATTGATTATATCCTTTATGCTACACCCTACATCCCCATAACTACTTTGTAACAACCAATTTGTACTTCTTAATCCCTTCCCCTTCTTTCATCTACACCCTAATCCCCTCCCATCTGGCAACCATCAAAATGGTCCCTGTATCTATGAGTTTGTTTCTGTTTCATTTGTTTGTTTATTTGGTTTTTAGATTCCACATATAAGTGAAGTCACACTGCATCTGGCTTTCTCTGTCCAATGTACCCCACTCAGCACAATTCCCTCCAGGTCCATCTATGCTGCCGCAGATGGCAAGAAGCCATTCCCTTCCCTGGCTGAGCAATATTCTATTGTATATATGGACCACCTCCTCTTTAACCACTCATCCATCAACAGACACCCAGGCTGCCTCCACATCTTGGCCATTGTAAACAATGCTGCAATGAACATATGGATGCACACGTCCCCTCAAAGGAGCATTTTGGGTTTCTTCACATAAATACCCCAGAAGTGGGATTACTGGGCCTTCTTTGTCTCTTTTTATATAGCCTTTGTTTTAAAGGCTATTTTGTCTGGTATAAGTATTGCTACCCCAGCTTTTTTTGGGTTTTTTTTCCATTTCCATTTTGATAAAATATCTTTTTTCCATCCCTTTCCTTTCAGTCTGTGTGTGTCTTTCAGTCTGAAGCAAGTCTTGTAGACAGCATATGTAAGGGTTTTGTTTTCTTATCCAATCAGCCACCCTATGATTTTGATCAAAGCATTTAATCCATTTACATTGAAAGTAATTGTTGATAGATATGTAACAATTGCCATTTTATTATTCATATTTTTATTTTATTTTATTTTATTTTATTCTGTCTTAAAGAAGTCCCTCTAACATGTCTTGTGATACTGGTTTGGTGGTGATGAACTCTTTTAGCTTTTTCTTGTCTGGGAAGGTCTTTATCTGTCCTTCAATTTTAAATGATAGCCTTGCTGGGTATAGATCCTGCTTTTCATCACTTTGAGTATTTCCTGCCAATCCCTTATAGCTTACAAAGTTTTTGTTGAGAAATCAGCTGACAATCTTATGGGAGCTCCCTTAAAAGTTACTAGTTGCCTTTCTCTTGCTGCTTTTAGGACTCTCTCTTTCTTTATCCTTTGCCATTTTAATTATAATGCACCTTGGTGAGGGCCTGTTTGAGTTCATCTTGTTTGGGACTCTGGCCTTCCTGGACTTGTATGTCTATTTCCTTTGCCAGGTGAGTAAAGTTTTCAGTCATTATTTCTTCAAATATGTTCTCAATCCCTCGCATTCTCTCTTCTCCTTCTGGTACCCCTATGATGTGAATGTTTTTACGCTTGATGTTGTCCCAGAGGTCTCTTAAACTCTCCTCATTTTTTTGCATATTTTCTTTTTCCTATTCCAGTTGGATGTTTTCTGCTACCTTGTTTTCCAAATCGTTGATTCCATCCTCTGCTTCATCTAGTCTGCTGGTGATTCCTTCTAGTACATTCTTCATTTCAGTTATTGTATTCTTCCCTTCTGAGCGGTTGTTTTCTATGGTTTCTATGTCCTTTTCTATACTTGCTATCTCTTTGTTGAATTTCTCACTGAGTTCCTTGAGCATCCTTATAACCATTGTTTTGAACTCTGTCTCTAGTAGGTTGCTTGCTTCCATTTCATTTAGTTCTTTTTCTGGAGTTTTCTCCTGTCCTTTCATTTGGGATATAATTCTGTTTCCTCATTTTGGCTGCCTGTGTTTGTTTCTATGCATTAGGTAGGTCTGCTAAATCTCTTGCCATGTGGCCTTATGTAGTAGGTACCCCGTGGGGCCCAGTGGCATAGTCTCCCTGGTCACCTGCTCCAGATGCTCCAGGAATGTGCCTTGTGTGGGCCGTGTGTGCCCTCCTGTTATATTTGAGCCTTGATTACTACTGGCCATCAGTGGGCAGTATTAATCCTCAGGCTGATTGGCTGTGGGGTTTGGCCACATCCACAGCTTATGGGCTGCTGTGTGAGGGCTTACCCACTAAATGGGATTTGCTCCAGCAGGCTCTTGTGCCTGTTGAGACCACCCTTTGTGTGTGCCACTTGTAGAGCTAATTGGGTGGTGCTCTGCTGTGGTCTGAAGCCAACTTCCAAGTATGTTGGCTCTGGGGCCTCTTGGGAGGGGCTCTGGTACAGGCCCAGGTCACCCACTGCCTGTGATTGGACGGGGACTACCTGGTAGGAGTTACAAAGTAACCCACTTTTAGTGGTTAATGTAATTATCCAATTTAAAAATATGTAATAAACTGCAAAAACATAGCTGTTAAAACAGGGCTATTTCTAGGAAAACTAATTGAACACTTTGGAAAGACAGAGAGAGTCACTAAAAATAATTCTGTTAAATTAGTTGTAGGTGGAAAAGATTGCATCACAAGTTTCTTTTTGTGCGTTTTCTCCACTTAAAAAAAGAAAAATCAAAACCAGAAGTTGTAATCCAGTGTTTTCCAAGATTTTCTGATGATAAAAGTCACCCGTGTCACTTGTTAAATATACAAATAAACAGCCCTAGAAATTCTGACTCAGGAAATGTTAGAGTGGGGCCTCGGGATCTGATTTTCTGGGTTGTCTGTTTTGTTTTATAAAATAACAGCTGGGGTGATTTTTATCTTCAGGGAAATTTGGGGAACACCAAGAGGATTATGAGTGTGATTTATGCTAGAAAGGTGAGCTCCAATCAGCTGATTCCTAGTCAAAGAAAGGCCCCTAGCTCTATTAAAGAAAAAAAAGCAAATAAATGTACATTTATGCTTTAAGTGAAAATAAAATATTTCAGGCATCTATGTGTCCTTTTCTTATTATTCTTGCTTTAAATGATTTTTTTAAAAAAATCAACAGACCACTAGGGGTCCAAATGCAGGACAAAAAGGGCCCCTACTACTGACCCTTGATAATTCCATTATGTAGGGCACTAGACTTCCCTGTCAGATGTGGTCAACTATAAATTATTGGGTTGTCAGAAAAACATGACGCATTTTTGCAATGAAAAACATAGAAAAAATATGTCATGACTTTTCCGACAACCCAATAAAAGAAGTTACCTCTTTACACTTTTTTTTTTTAATTGGGGAATTGGGGGATGGGAACAGCGCTGGGGATTTAGGGGAAGGGGAACAGACAAGTTGCTGTTGTTTTCTTCTTCAGTCTAGTTGTGGAGGACGTTGCCTCACTGGCCCGAGTTGGCACCATCATTGCGCTCTTCCTGGGCGAGATCAGTCGCCGGCTTCTGGACGGCTGCTCACAGCGGCTGCTGGCCGCTCACACTGGCTGCTGGCTACACACGGTAGCCCATGGCAACCCACTGCCACAGGGGCTGCCGCCTACGCCGTC
>NW_017731719.1:2125022-2126284 GCF_001890085.2 Hipposideros armiger
CTGACTGCCTCAGCCGGGAAGAGTGCAATGATAATACCAACATGGGCCAGTGAAGCAACATCCTCCACAACTAGACTGAAGAACCAAAAGATAGCAACTTGTCTGTTCTCCTTCAATTCCCCAATGCTGTTCCCCTCCCCCAATTCCCCAATAAAAATCTTAAAAAAAAAAAAAAAGAAATTTTATATTTTTAGCTCTTATATTTAGGTCTGTGATCCATTTGAGTTATTTTTTGTATATGGTGTGATAAAGGGGTCCAATTTTATTCTTTTACATGTAGCTATCCAGCTGTTCTAGCACCATTTGTTAAAAAAAAGACTATTCTTTCCCTCATTGCTTTGTCTTTGTACCTTTTCAAAAATCAGTTGACCACAAATGTGAGGGTTTAATTCTCAACTCTCAGTTCAATTCCACTGATCTATATGTCTATCCATATGTCAGTACCACACTGTAACTGTGTAGTAAGTTTTGAAATTGGGAAGTCTGAGTTCTCCAACTTCATTCTTCTTTCACTTTGGCTATTCTGGGTCCCTTGCATTTTCACATGAAATTTAGGATCACTTTGTCAATTTCAGCAAAGAAGCCAGCTACAATTTTCACAGGGACTGGGTGAACCCATAAATCAATTGGAGGTATATTGCCATCTTAATAATATTAAGGTATCTCGGGCCAGCCCGAGTGGCGTGTTGGTTAAGAGCATGAGCTCTGAGCAGCAGGGCCCCGGTTCGGATCCCACATGAGGGCCAGTGACACTGCGTCCTCTACAGCTAAGATGGTGAACAACAGGTCGACCTGGAGCTGGGCTGCCGTGAGTGGCCGGCGATGGTGTAGGCTGCAGTGGGGCTGCAGTGGGGCTGCTGTGAGCTACCGTGAGTGACTAGCAGCCAGTGTGAGCGGCCGTCCAGGGCCCAGCAACCGATCTGCCTCACCCAGGAAGAGCACAATGATAAAACCAACATGGGCCAGTGAAGCAACATCCTCCACAACTAGACTGAAGAACAAAATGACAGCAACTAGTCTGTTCCCCTTCCCCGATTCCCCGACGCTGTTCCCCTCCAATTCCCCAATTAAATAATAATAATAATAATATTAAGGTATCTCATCCATGAACATGGATGTCCTTCCATATATTTAGATCTTTTTTATTTCTTTCAAAAACATTCTGTAGTTTTCAGTGTATAAGTTTTACATACAGGGCAATTTTTAAAAAGGATGTCTTCCAGACCGGCCAAGTGGCGCGATGGTTAAGAACTGGCTTGGGA
>NW_017731719.1:2126324-2129789 GCF_001890085.2 Hipposideros armiger
CGACTCACAGCTGCCCAGCTCCAGGTTGAGCTGTTGTTCAGCATCTTAGCTGTAGAGGGCAGTGTCACTGGTCCTCATATGTGGGATCCGAACTGGGGCCATCTGGCGTCCCAAGCCAGCTCTTAACCATCGCGCCACTCGGCCGGCCCTCTTTACACTCTTGATGAGTAAATACATAATTAAAGCAATCTATAAAACCATTTTCTGACGAACAATGTCTTCTAAGCTCCACCAGCCGTGGTGGCACTTTCTCTGGGGGCACTTCTTCCCCCACACAAACGTGGTACTTCCTGACCTTACTACCTCCTCTGGGACTTCCTCCCTCCACTCCAGCCACACTGACCTCCTTGCTGTCCCTCTAACCTCTCAGCCGCACTTCCTCCATGGAGACTTTGCTCCAGGTGATCCCAGCATTTGAAAAAGTCTTAGCCCAGATCATCTCTTTAGCTAACTCCTTCAGCTCCTTCAAGTCTGCCCAAATCTCTTCTCAATGAGGCTGGCCCTAACAACCCACTGAATCCTGTAAGCTGTCTGCATCCCACCCCCCAAATCTACCTTTGCTTTTTCCAGTAGCTTTATCACCCACCTTCTTACATGCTGTAGAATTTGCACATTTATTATGCTTGTTTCCTGTTTGCCTCCGATACTACAATGCGTCTTCACCTGGTAGATATTGTGTTTTCTTACTGATACATCTTATCCTAAGCACCTAGAATAGTGTCTAGAACATAGTAGGGACTTAATAAATATCTGTGGATGTCAACTAAATTCCAAAGTTTAGAGAAATTAAAAGATGAACGATGTGATGGTTGCAGGGCATGGAGGGCCCATGGAGCTTGGCAGGCCCTGCACACCAGCCTAGGGGAACACAAGTCCCATTTCTCCCTCAGCAAATGCACTGACCTTTACATGCCAAGGACCATGGGGTTGATTAACAGTCAAAACTTTGAAGCCTAAATCCAGAAATGCCTAGTGTGTACACTAACAGTAATGATTCATCAGAAATCACCGAACACAACCACTGGGGATGGGGAAAATGACAAAAGCCAAACTGGAACTCATTAACACCTTGAAAATATTAACATATTTCAGTGGGAGGCAAATTCTATGACTGTCTCTAAATTAGGATTGAAACAAAGAATCAAAAGAACTTATGCAAAGTCTAAAGAGTCTTCTGAGATCCAAGTTTAAATGTAGGTAGCATTTCGGCTACCTATTTATGTAATAAAGAAAATCAGATGAAAGCAAACATTATTCCAATTTTCTTTTTTCTCATTAACCGAGAGCAGGGCTTGGCAATTTTTTTTCTATAAAGAGCCAGAGAATAAATATTTTAGGCTTTGCTGGCCAGACAGTCTCTGTTGCAACTACTCAATTCTGTTGTCAATCAAAAGCAGCACAGACAATACATAAACACATGGCCATGGCCGAGTTCCAATAAAATTTCATTTATAAATACAGATGGTGGTGACTTTGGCCTATGGGCTGTAGTTTGCTGGACCCTGACCTAAAATTCAACCAAAATCTGTTACACATGAAATGTAAGAGAAAATGCTGCCATTGTTAAGCTGTGGGTTTAAAAGAGCCACTCAGTGGCCCTTGGCTTCGTTCCCCACTTGAAAAACTGAGTAGGATAAGATGGTCATCCTAGTCTCTTCTAAATGTCAGCTTTGATGACTCCCAGATAAAAGCATTGCTGGCTTTACTGGTCAGTTATATACATCTGGGAAAATTCCCAGACTTAGTGGTACAGACATACTCAGCTCCCCAAAGAAGCCAAGAAACAGATGGCCGTTCTTGTGGTTGGTGCTGGTCGATGGGTAGCTTGTCAAATATGATCAAAGTTTCTAACCAGCAAGCAGCCTGTTCTTGACATTTCATATAAAAGGAATCATACAATATGTGGTCTAGTGTGTCTGGTTTCTTTCACTCGGTATAAAGTTTTCAAGGGTCATCATGTTGCGGCATGTATCAGCACTTCATTCTTTTTATGGCTTCATAGAACTCTATTGTATATACACCAAATTCTGTTTATCCATTCATCAGTGGAAGGACATTTGGGTTCTACTTTCTGATTATTTTGAACAGTGCTGCTATGGACATTCATGTACACATTTTTGTGTACACGTTTTCGTTTCTCTTGGCTATCTACATAGGAGTAGAATTGCTAGGTCATTTGTTAACTCTGTATTAAACCTTTTGAGCAACTGCCAGACTGTTTTCCAAAGCAGCTGCACCATTGTACTTTCCCACCAGCAATGGATGAGGGGTCCAGTTTCTCCACCAACACTTATTTTTCTTTTTTAAAATTACAGTAGTCCCCCCATATCAGCAGTTTCAGTTACCTGCAGTCAACCATAGGAAAAAATATTAAATGGAAAATTCCAGAAATAAACAATTCATAAGTTTTAAATTGCATGCCATTCTGAGAACCTCACTTCATTTCATCATATAGGCATCGTATCATCTCATATCATCATAGTACAATAAGCTATGTTGAAAGAGACCACATTCACATCACTTTTATTACAGTATATTGTTATAATTGTTCTATTTTATTAGTTATTGTTAATCTTTTACTGTGCCTACTTTATAAATTAAACATTATCATAGGTATGTATTCACAGAAAAAAACATAGTATATGTAGGGTTTGATACTATCTGTGGTTACAAGCATCCACTGGGGGTCTTGGAAAGTATGCCCTGTGGATAAGAGGGGACTACTGTGTAGCCATGCTAGTGATTAAGTAGCATCTCATCGTGGTTTTAATTTGCATTTCCCTAATGATTAATGATGATCAGCATCTTTTCAATGTGCTTATTGACCACGTGTATATATTTGGAGAACTGTTTACTTAAACGTTTGGCCTATTTTTTAATTCGGTTGTCTTTTTATTATTAGGTTGTGAGTTCTTTACATATTATGAATATAAGTCCCTTATCAAATATTCAACTTGCAAACATTTTCTCCCAGTCTGTGGGTTGTCTTTTTCACTTTATTGATGGTGTCCATTGAAGTAGTTTTTAATTTTGATGAAGTCTAATGTATCCATTTTCTTATGTTACCTGTGCTTTTTGATGTCCTATCAAGGAGGCTTTGACTAACTCAAGGTCACAAAGATTTACTCTTGTATTATCTTTTAAGAATTTTATATGGGCCAGCTGAGTGGCTCGTTGGTTAAGAGTGGCTTGGGAGTGCAAGCTCTGAGAGCAGGGCGGCCGGTTCGGTTCCCACATGGGCCAGTGACACTGCGTCCTCTACAATTGAGATGGTGAACAAAAGCTCAACGTGGAGTTGGGCTGCCATGAGTGGCTGGCGATGGCATAGGCTGCAGTGGGCTGCCGTGAGCTACCGTGAGTGACCGGCAGCCAGTGTGAGTGGCTGGAGGCCGGCAGCCAGCAAGAGCTGCCGTGAGCCACCATGAGCGGCCATCCAATGGCCAGCAACTGACTGCCTCAGCCGGG
>NW_017731719.1:2131849-2148864 GCF_001890085.2 Hipposideros armiger
ATATTCTACCTTATTCTAGAAAGGAATTAAGCAGACTGACAATAACATATAAACTAAATTAAAAGTAAAAACAAGAAAGCAGGGGTGAAAATGAAAGCAAAACAAAGGTAAAGACATACAATGGAACCTAAAACGAGATGAAAACTGCATCCCATGATGCCCTGCTCTTTCCACACAAACGTGAGCAACAGGACCAATAACAATACGGCCACAAATACAAATATTCTTGGCAATTAGACCAAAGAGGAATTTGCCCAGGTAGCCTCGCCATGAGAGCAGCAGGCAATGAAATTCTCCCAGGCTCCGTGTCTTTTTTAAAAATTAGAACAGTAGGTAAAATCTCTTTAGATGACCATGTTCCAACCTGCTCACTACCTGCTGTCTCCCACCTGGGAAACCCTTGTACCTGAATGTGTTGGTAGCTGGGGTGGTTTCCATGTTAAATTCGGCCACTGGCACGCCCCTGGCTGACACCTGGGGGGCAAACATGGCGGCAGGATAAACCACAGAGGAAGTGCCCACCTACAAAGCAAACAGATGGAAATGGACAAATGAGCACACGATGGGGAGAAGAAACATTTTTTCAGAAAACCTCACATAAACTTGTGGTTGTAGGAATGAGGAAAGCTAAGCTGGGTGGGATAAACGGACAGTGTTTCAGGGACACATGGGAAGTTAGGAGGCGTCTTTTTGGCTGATGCCTGGAATTCAGGAAAATACGCGTTGTGAAAAGGAGAACTGTGCAAATGGTGAGAGTGGCCAAGAAAAGACTCAATCATCGCCTTTGGGGGGTTAGTTGTATTTTTGTTTCTGCTCTTTGAACTGATGCAAGTAATCCATGTTCCTTTCTTTTTTTTAAGTTAGATAATTCAAAGAATAAACATACATGTCTTGCACAATCCTACTACCCCAAGATAACCAGTTCACATTTTCATGTATATTCTCTCAGGGTTTTCCCTATGAATACATGTTCTTCACAAAAATGGGAAGACTACAACATACTTTACAAGCCAGCTTTCCTCAGCCATCTATCATGAACACGGATGCTGTACTCAGCTGGGATGCACTCAGTAAACACTGGCTGAAGAAACATGCACACATGAGTGAGGGTCTCTGCTTTTAAAGATGCGTTAAGGAAAATGTGAAATATGTCTACCCTCTGTCCAACTAATTCCACATCTAGGAAATTTGTCCTAAGGAAATAATCTGAAGAGCATGCTACGAGTTATGTCTGAGGCTATTCACCACAGCATTGTTTAAAACATCAAAATTGGAAACCGCCTAAATGTCCAACAATAGAGGATTGTTAAATACATCATTTTATATCCATGCAGCCATTAAAAGACGATGTGCATTTGGATGTATTGACATGGAATTAGCTAAGTGAATGGCTATGCGAATAAAGTGGTTTCAAAGCAGAACATATAGTATGAACATGTTTACTAATTTTAATCAATATGTGTACATCTGCATAAGAAAAGGTTTAGGCCAGGGGAGGGCAAACTTTTTCCATAAAAAGCCAAATAGTACTTTTTTTAGGCTTTGCAGGCCATATGGTCTCTGTCACAAACATTCAACTCTGCCATTGTAGCGTGAAAGCAGCCCAGCCATGGACTATACAGAGAACGTATTGTGTTCCGATAAAACTTTATTTACAAAAACAGGTGGCAGACCAGATCTGGCTCATAGGCCACAGTCTGCTCTCCCTGGTCTAGAAGAAAATATACCAAAATGCTAACACGAACTATTTCTGGATGGTAGAATTATCAGTGATTTCTAATTTACTCTTTTTTGTATTCTCTCAACTATGTTTAAAAATGAGCATGTATTATTTTTAAAAGCAGAGCCAATAACATGTTCTTTTTATGATTTTGTGGGTAGTAGGAAAGGTTTTGAGAATCTCAAACCATGGTCTTGCATAGTTTCTTTCATATCTTAAGATCCATTCTTAAGTTTTGTTTCTTAGGTTTTCTGTAAAACACCACAAGACCCTTCAAAACACCTCTTAAGAGACAGAAGGAAGGAAGGGCAGAAGGAAGGGAGCGACGGAGGGAAGGGGAGGGGGAAGGACGAACAGTGAACAACTGCAAACTCCATCCCAGTCCTGGTATTTTAGAAAATCCCAGATCAGGGGAGGGCGTGACCTACCACTAGACATAAGTCACAGCGGGCCAGCTCTCTGTCCACCTCCTCCAGAATGGCAGGGTCCAGGTTTTCTCCAAACCACACCACGTGAGGTCGCAGCAGGCCCCCGCACGCGGCCTCTTCACACCTGTAAGAACATTATCCTTACGCCAACCCCAAGCCCTGCCCTGCTCCGTCTGCCTAGGTGGATCAGAGGAAGGTCAGAGGCTGCCCCAAATCCAGTCTGTCCAGATAGTTCACCTCTGATCCTTCCTGTCCCCATCCCTGCCCTCCCAGTCCATATGAGCGTGTCCTGAATACAAAGTACTAACTTTAACTGCTTTGTAAAGTTTTTATTTGGTCTAGATGCACTGGGTTGATTTGTGACAAATGTGTTTGAGTGAAGCTTGGCCTTCTCTTTCCCAGTTACTTCTTCACACTCATGGGCATAACTGTGCTCAGTTACCCAGACCTGGGGGAGCACTGGACTCAGATCTGCCTCCAACACCCCAACCAGCCCCTAATTTCATCAGTGACCCCTTTCATTTTCTCTGAGATTCACCTCTCTCTTGCCCTGTATACAGCCAAGTTCTCCAGGGTCGATTATTAAAATTCCTACATTGTTCACTCCCTACTATCTTTTAGTCATCTCAGATGCACCTTCTAAAATAATCTCCCCCAAACATCATTTTCATCATATTAATCTCCTACTCAGGAACTCCCCAGGATTCCTTGTTCTTTCAGAACCAAAGTTTAGTATTTAGTAAGGAAAAACCTATTAAGAAAAATAAAAAGGGTTCTGTGGTTAAATAAACCAGTGAAATATTAATGTATCATAACCAGTTTTTAGAAAGTAATGATGTACTTTAGTATATGAAATGTTCTGAGAAGTCCTGCAGTAAAGCAAACACACTTCAACTTTGTTTAGTGTTATTTGAGCACTTAACATCTTGTTTTCAAGCAATGCTTATGAACATCACATAGATCTACTTTCGGAAGTGCCGTTTCAATGTCTGGTTTTAAAAAACTGACATCAAAATATTTCTAGGATTTTTAAAAACTTTTTAATCTACGAAAATTATGTTTGGTCCTATAATCTCATCTTTGCCAGAACGTTTCCTGTCTCCATAACCCTAGATTAATAACACTGATGATGATGGAGAGGATGAAGATGATAGTAACTAATGTTTATTGCCCAGTTACAGGACACCAGCCTTTATGCTTTCTATACACTGGATAAGCATCTGTAACATAACAGCTCCAGAAACTTTGCAGACCTCAAATTGTCCTGCTGTAACACAAAGCAAAAAGGGATGGGAAAGCAGCAGTTCTCGACCCCAGTTTGGTTCGTCCTATGTCTTTTCGCCCTTGGCCTCATAGGTCAGGGCTAGTTTTTACATTTGCCCAATTAAGAGGCATCTCACCAAATGAACTTAGATTTTGATTATTAATTTTCTTTTTCTTTTTCTTTTTTTTTTCAATCTGGAACATCAAATACAGATCAAAGTATTTTACCCACCTGGGAAGTTTCTCAACTGGGATTGTGGCATCTTGCGTTTCGGGTTCTGGGGCACTGAAATAAGCAATATTCGAAAAGAGAGAATGTCATCGGTATAATCAAAGAACAAAGAAATAACATAACCACATGAGTTTTATATTTGCTCGGCAGGAAATGGTACAAAACTCCTAATTAATACATGCTAAGAATGGTACTCGAAGGATAGACACCAAACAATTACGCATGGTTTTTTCTTAAGAGACGGAATTTGTATGTGGGAAAGGGTGGGGAGCAGCCGATATGCTAAGGGGGAGTTTCATGACTGGCACTGTATATGTTATAATTTGAATCTTATGCAATGACATTATATTAATACATTACTTGTATAATTTATACTAATGTAAAATGGTCAGGTAGAATTTTTCTCAATATTCTGAGTCTACTCTTAATTTTTTCCCCTAATTATAATAATAGTACATGTTCATCATAGAAATGTCGGAAAATTCAAAAAGATATAAAGAAGAAATCAAAATCGCCCATCCTCCCACCACTCCTGATAATTACTATTAACATTTTGTTGTATTTTCTTCAGGTCTATTGTCTATACACAGATATATCAACAAGGGGAATGAGAGAGGGAGACAGTGTGTGTGTTTAAATATAAAGCTGGGATCATTTAGATCCTGTAGTTTTCACTTAACACTGTAAGTTGTGAGCAAAATATTTCTTTCATCATATGGTATACTGTATCTAGTCTTATCTCTAACAAATATCCATGGGAATCTTAAATTAATGTTCAATTTCCTTGCATTTATGTTTAACTTAAAACAGAAAACAACATACACTCATTCTGTAGTGCAGCATAATTACCCTTTTCCTGATAAAGCTGGACAAATTGGACTCTTGTGGTTCTCGGACACAGCTCCACAAGAGGTACATCGAGTTTTAAATATGCTACCTAGAAAAACACAAGTTAAGCAAGACCAGATATAGTATAATCAAGACCAATTGTCTCCATGTCCAAAAGGGTACAAAACCATTTAGCTTTTACATGTTCTTTTTTGCAAACGGGCCTACCCTAGGTATCATGGTAAATGTAAAGGCATGCAGTATTAGTGAACAAGCCAAGAGCACCTACTCTCCTGGACTTTATAATCTGGAGGGAAGAGAGACAGGTGAAATGACTTACTACATAACTAAGGTGCTCTCAGATCACCTTGGAATGATGTTCAGGTAGAACTGAACTGGTCAACGGGGTAGATGAAGCCAACCTACACCTAAGGGCACGATTTACTAAGTACATGATTGATAAAGCTTTAGTAGCTTGGGATGTGTTTACAGAATCTTAATTTCAACTTAAAGCTTGAATCTTTTATCCAAACCCAGCTCAATGAGTAAATAATCAACTAGTAAATGAAGAGAATAGTTAAAACTAGCAACCATGTACTGAGCTAAACCAATAATGGTGACCAAAATTCACTAAACATTCGCCATGCACCCAGTGTTGTGCTGAGCATGTCACACTCTGTAGTGGACACACATTGTTCCATTCTGTCCAGTGTTCTTCTTTGAGGAACCATCTCTCCTAGGTCCCATGCCAAGCTGACGGAGCCATCAATCACATCCAAAGTACAAGCTCGGGCACTAGTTCCAGACTGATCCAATCACAATACCCTATCCCTCTTGTGGTAGCATTTGGTCAAAAAGGAGGTATGTGACCCAAGCAAGGCCATCCAGGTTTATTTTCTGGAGAGACAGCTACACTAGAGTGAGCCTGGAGCCACCAGATGCTATCTTCGTTGGCAGATCAACTGCAGGGGGAGAAGTGAGGTTAACTCCAAGAGTAAGTGAAACTGAGGGAAGGAGAGGGAGAGGCGGGAAGAGGAGCCCGATACTGACATCACCTCCACCCCAGGGCTCCTCAGCTTTGCGAGCCAATACACCCATTTTGTCAGTTTTAATATAGCCACTTTGCTCCACGGCAACATCTCTGAAATTCAGATGTGTCCTATAGTTGCTACCAGTCCCATGATAAATGTGATGTGGCTGTGACAGCCAGCGCTCGCACAGACTTGTCGAAGGATAACACCTATGACTGAAGCGTGTGGTGACTTGGTTGTTATGCTCAGGGCCCTGACTGGACAAAGGCAGCCCCCTGTATATTTCAGCTGACAAACCATTTAAGGGCTGTTGGAGGAAGAAAATGAGTCCTGGTTTAGAACCCTTCCACAGGCACCTTTTGGGACAATGACGAAAGGCCTAGTATCAAATTCGCAGGATGTGTGTCGGCAGCTTGGAAGAGAGCTCCAGAGATAACAGAGAAGCACCCTTCTAGGAAATGCTGCCTCACGGACCCCCTTGATGGCGCACAGCATGACACTGTGTGGAAAAGTTGTCGATGCCTCTGAGTCGTTCAGAAGAAATATCTTAACCACTTTATTTCACCCGTATTTTGTTTTTTATATGAGAGTGATATAGCTTCTAAAAATGTGTATCTAAGTAAGTTTTAACAAGCCCTTTCTATAAGTATGAAATAATTCTAAGGGATAACAAAATAAGATATCATGGTTTAGGCAGATTAGTTTCTTCCTAAGTATCACATTAAAAACATGATGCATCTTGTCAGTCAGAGAAGGACAAATACCATATGATCTCACTTATACGTGGAATCTAAAGAACTGAATAAATGAGCAATGTAAACAAAAATAGTCTCAGAGACAGAGGAAAAACTGATGATTGCTAGTTGGGGCTGGGGTGGGGATGAGGGAGAAGGGGAAGGGACGAGACAACATAAATTGGTAACTACAATATGGCCTCAAGGATAGAAAAGACAGTCTGGGGAATATAATCAATAATGTTATAAATATTTTTTAGGGGGCCAGATGGACTCATGTCTTGTTTGGGAGACCACTTCATGGATGGTGTAGAGGCCTGACCACTGCTCTGTACATCTGAAGCTGCCGTTGAATAATATTATATGTCAACTATAATTTAATACATATATAGTCACAGGATGTGGAGTATAGTGTGGGAATGGAGTCAATGGAATTGTAATAAATATGTATGATATCAGGGGTGGGGGGACTCTGGGTAGGGGGTTGTCACTTTGTGAGGGGTGAAAAGGTAACCTATTGTATTGTTTTGTACACCTGAAACTAATAATAAAAAATAATAATAAATAAATAAAACATAGGAAAACAAAAAAAAACCATGATGCATCTTAAAACTGACGGCATCTTCAATTTGATGAAAGGAAGGACTTCCTTTTATTTTTACCTAATCTAGATGACAGTTCTCATCACTTGCATCCAAAAAATCCCAACTCATATACACACATTATCTTATTCAATCCTTAAAATAACTCTATAAGACAGGTGTGTTCGCATTTTACACATGGCAAAGGGCACAGCTTCCATTCTGACACTGCAGAGAAACAAGAAGAGCCATGTGGAAATGGCCCCGACGCAGCAGAAGGTGCCAAAAAGACACTCGGTTCATAGGTGGCTGACTGCTGCTCGGACACAAAAGATAAATGGATTCAAGCGAATAGTGCTCGGCTTTCATTATTAGGGTGACCACAACCTAGGCAAAAATGGGCAACTTCACTGCACACACACACACAAGCAACATTCCCACTGGGTCACTGTTTCTGCAAAGTCCACTATTAGAAATGCATTCCTTGGGACTGAAGTTTTCTAGACTGTTCAATGCAAATGCTTCGGGGAAGCAATCCTTGTACACCCACTTATGCTCTGGTATGAATAAATTTGTTAGGTTTTTGGTGAGAGCAAGGAGAGGAAAGGATTGAGAAGACAAGCGGGAAAAGGAGGGTGTCATCAGGGCAGAGAAGGGAAGCCAGAGGGACCCAACACAAAACGTACATGTCACAAACTTGGTGGGCTTGATACTGAGCTGGCAGGTCCCTAAAGGCTCAAGGGTTTAGCAGAAGCACAACCTCAGTGGAGCAGGCCAATTGCAGGACAAAGGTGAAGTAAGTAGATACCCCCAGGAATGCAGAGGTCCTCCCAGGCCAGATCCTGTTAAAGCCACAACTGTTCAGTGGCCCACACCTCCTCTTTCCCTTCAGCCCAGCTGGGCAGTTGTCTCGGAGCACACCACCATTCCACAGAACTCCCCAAGGAGGGGAGCTGTGCACACCAGCACTTCCCCAGGGTAATGTGCACACCAGACACTGGCATCTCATCAAAAACGCAGATTTGTATTCAATGGGTCCAGGTGGGAAATGGCAGGACATGTTTTATAATCTGGTTCCCCTCCCCATGTGAGGCTTAGGGTGCTCACCATGGATTTCCAGAAGGTTCTTGGTGCCAGCCTTGCGGTGCAGCTCATCAATGTTTTGGGTGATGACCATGACCCTGCGGCCCTGCTTGTGCAGCCGGGCCTCACACTCGGCAATGGCAAGGTGCCCGGGGTTGGGCGCCGCACTCTGCATCATTTCCCGCCGGTAGTGGTAGAACTCCCACACCCGGGATGGGTTGTAGGCAAAGGCCTGAGGAGTGGCCAGGTCCTGGGGATTCAAGAGGAGGTAGGAGTCAGGGAAAGAAGTGCACAGGCTCCAGAACACGGGGGACAAGGGAGGGGGAGCGGGGGTGGAAAACCTTGGGGCTACCGCCAACCATGAAAAACCCTTGCAGGCCCCTTTTACTCCAAATCGGAGGCAGGCAGCTTTGGGAGGGTGCCAGCTGGAACATGTCCGCTGTAGGTTCATACAGTGTGGCAGACACAGGGCAGGGGCCTAGGCACCAGTCTGTGTCCCAATTCTGGGACTAATAAGGGACCTTGGAGAAATCCGTTTTAATTCCCCCAATTATAAGGCAGGTTAAATGCAATCTGTCCCATTTACCACTCAAGTAAGTTATTATGAACATGAAGTAGAGCAATATGTGGGAAGGTAATTTAGGCTGAACCTGCTTTTTTATGGTGCCCCAAAATATATGAAGTCAGTATCACCTGTCCAGGAAAAAAAGTGAAATTGCAAAATGCCCAATTGCAGTATAATGGCCATAGTTGAGAAACTTAGTTTTTATAACTGTGATTAGAGTTATATACACATCACTACATGTAATTTCTTAAAAAGTATATGTAATATATTAACAAAATATATAAAAAATATATTTTTAAAGTACAGTTCCTCTTCTAGGAGAGACAAATCCCATCTATGGTGAACAGAGCAGAGAAGTAGCTGTCTAGGGCTGGAAGCCGACGGGAAAAAGGCACAAGGGAACCTCTGGCAGTGACCAAAACTTCTGTATCTTGATTGTGACGGTGGCAGCACTGTGCATTTTATTTTACTGTAAAGGGTCCCTTCTACCCGGTAGTAATGTCAGCCTGTATCTGGGGCATGGTTGTCTACACTGTGGATTCTCCACGCTCCTGTACTTCCTTCCATCCTGCCCTCCACTCACAACACAAGTAGCCTGAAGCAGCTTACGGGTGAGGCATGTGAACATGGGTATATGTGTCCCTGGAACGCAGCTGCAGTCAAACATACTCCATCGACTTCTTTGCTTCCCCACAAGCTCTGAGCTACTTGGACACGACTGACCACCCTTCTGGAAGCTCCTCCTGACAGCCACTGAGCCCCTCACTCCCTGTGTCTCTAATTTAGGGACTGCTCTCTGGGGCTTCTCTTCCTGGTGGGACCCTAAGGGCCCTCCACTCTTCCTGCTCCCCTCCTTCACCTTTAAGGTAAAGATCCCCTCGTTTAATCATCAGGCCTCCCCTGGAGGGCAGTGGCCAGGTGACAAAACATCCTAAACATTTGCCATCCTGAGACATTTAATAGAGGAAGGAAGGATAGGTTCATCAACCCTTCACTCAACAAGAAATTACGTACTAAATTTGGAAGTCATGTATTGAGTTGAATTATTTACGATTGCCTTCATTTACCCAACAAAAATCTATGCACCACGCACCAGAGTTCTGGGAGCGAGGGGCAGAGCAATGAATAAAACAGACAAAATTCCCTGCCCTCAAAAACTAGGGATTTCCTGGGCTGGGGGAGGGGGGTAGCTGACTACCAAGGGCCTTGAGGAAATTTTCTGGGACACAGACGTGTTCAACACGGTGATCATGGTGGTGGCTACACATTGTATACATTTGTATAAATGTATACATTTGTTAAAAGCCATCATATTCACACTTAAAATTGGTGAATTTTATTGTATAGATATTATACTTCAATGAAAACTGAATTTAAAAAAAATCCATGCCCCCACAGATCTTACATTTTAATGGCCTTTATATAAAGTTTTGAACATTAAGCCCTAAGCCTTCAATAATTCAACTTTGGTTTTAATATGAAAAGTTCACAGAAACTTTAAAAATTGTAATACTTAATTTGAATATAATAAAGTAATTAATTAAGCTAACCAAGGTTTTCTGATTCCACTTTAATTACAAGAAGAAATCTGTTATCTGAATAAATGTAATCTATACATACCTAGAAAGTAAGTAGAGTTGGTTGCTTTGCCTAACTCTCAGATTTTAAACATACGAGGTCTGCCAATTAAGTTCGTGAACTCATCCTATATAAAGTGCTACATACCTCATTGCTCAATATCACTATGGTCACCTTTGAAGTACTCCCCTTGGGAAGCGATGCACTGATGCCAGTGCCTACTCCACCCTTCAAACCAATTTTGGAACTCTTTTTCTGGAATGGCCATCAGAGCTGTCATTATATTACCCTTGATGCCCTGAATGTCATCAAAATGTCTTCCTTTCAGTATTTCCTTTATCTTCAGGTAAAGAAGTCATTGGGGGCCAAATCAGGTGAGTAGGGAGGGTGTTCCAATACAGTTATTTGTTTACTGGCTAAAAACTGCCTCACAGACAGTGCTGTGTGAGCTGGTGCATTGTCATGATGCAAGAGCCATGAATTGTTGGCGAAAAGTTCTCAGATCATCTAACATTTTCATGCAGCCTTTTCAGCACTTCCAAATAGTAAACGTGGTTGACTGTTTGTCCAGTTGGTACAAATTCATAATGACTAATCCCTCTGATATCAAAAAAGTTTAGCAACATTGTTTTGACTCTTCATTTGGACTGATGGAACTTTTTTGATCATGGAGAATTAGCTGACTTCCACTGTGCACTTTAACACTTTGTTTCAGGGTTGTATTGGTACACCCATGTTTCATCACCAGTGACTCGGCCCAAAACATCATCGTGTCTCTCCAAAAGGTCTTGGCAAACTTTGACTCTTCTTTGCTTTTGTTCATCAGTGAGCTCCTTCGGGACCATTTTTGCACACAACTTTCTCATGCCAAGATTTCCAGTTAAGATTTTCCTAACTGTTTCTCAATCAATGTTTACTTGGTCTGCTGTGCTTCTCAGCCAATGATTTTGATGCACAATTCGATGAATTTTTGCAATGTTTTTGTCAGTATTGCTGTTACTGGCTGTCCTGATTTCTCCTTATCAGTGACATGTTCTCTCCTCTCAGAAAAACGTTTAATGCATTTGTATACTGCTGTCGTCTTCATGGCATTATCCCCATAAAATTGGACTAACATGTCCCTGATTTCACTTCACTCTTGCCAAGTTTAACAAGAAATTTAATGTGTGTTCATTGCTCTAATTCAAGCTCAGACATTCTCAAGATGGCACACAAAAACACACAACAATAATGAACACCACTCAGCAAGACACCCCCACAGTATGAGATGAACACAGCTGTGAGACACTGATATACCAAGGTTATGATACCTGACCAAGCTGTTTGTACAGTGCTGCCAATGTAAACACATGGTGGCAAGTTTGCAAACTTAATTGTCATGCCTCGTATGGACACTGTGTTGATGCCAAAATGAACAGGACAAAAGAGTCACCAATTAATTTCAAAATTTTGCTCTCTGGGTTTCAGGCATGAGCATAGGTTCTGAGTGAAACTCTGTTATGTTTTCATTAAGAAGAGCCTTTTAATGTTCTGGAAACACCACTCACCTGAGCTTTCCACTTCCTCCAATAACCGCCAGCTCCTCTGAAAGTTGGAAGTCCACTTTCAGCACTAATGCCAGCCCCTGAAATGACGACTATGTGCTTTGCCTTTGCAAAAACCTCCCGAAAACTGGCCATATCTAAACAGAGAGAATAAAATCTTTATCACCATTTGGATATTTATATCCCATATTAATTGTCTATACAGGTTTCCCTTGCTATCTAAAAGTACAGCATTCCTATGAAAACTTGCATAAGGTGAAAAAGCAACTACCTTAGGACACATCTTGCTAATGGATGCACACAATAAGTGGAGATAAAACCCAGACGCCCACAGACCCAGTTCAAAGCTCTGGGACTTGATGCTGAGATGCTGAGCGTGGTGCCCAGAGAAGGAGCTTGGAGGGGCTGCTCTCCCGCTCGTGGTGTGCACTGTCTCTGTAACTCACTGCAAAACAACCGCTGCATGATATTTTTGTTTTTCACCTTTTTTCTTAAAAGCAAAAATCCTTTTGAATTTCTTTTGTTTAGTGAAAGCAGGTACAAATGTAGGTTTTTTTGTACTAGCAAAGTGGTATCGAGCAAACTTTAAAAGACCCAGGGGATACCTGTATTTTGAAACTTGACGTTGCTTGAAATTATGCATTAAGATACCCAAATAAACATCAGTCCTGATTCATGAAGGCACCATCCATGTGTGAGCATACAGCATCTTAAGAAGCCAGGCCTTTAGGCACACAGCACTGGCTCTGAATCTCAGCTCCGTCTCCATCCATCCATGTGACCTTTTGCAAATCACTGACCCTCTGCTCTCCTGGGTTCCCTCAGCTGTTTGATGTGCACAATAGTGCCTTTCCTAGATCCAGACTGTTACATAGATTAAAAGAGGTTAATGGATAGGAATGCATCTTCCTTCATAAAAGTAAAAACAAGCTTTTGTGCATTTGTGTGCCCACATGCACATGGACTGACCTCACAGGCCCATTGGACCCCAAAGCCTTCCTTCCTCCCCCAGTTCACTTGCCTTTGGGGATCTGGCTAATTCTAGCTTCTCTCAGCATTACTATCAGCCTCAACTGTGAACAAATACTCTACCCCAAACCTGGACACATGACTTTCTCATTCATGGCTCAAATTAGAGTTGGGCTTTTGAACAAGATGTCACCAGACATCTGGCGTAACAGAAGGGGACTGAACACAGAGAATAACATGCAGCAAGGAATCGTGGTTACTAACCATGGCTTGCCCTCCCATTCGAAGGCTTCGTTCTGCACCTCCAGGCATCCTCCACCTGATCTCAGACCAACAGAGGCAGCAGCCATCATTTAGTGAGGGCTCGCTGCACCCCGGCTCTGTGCTAAGTGCCGTACGTGGATCACAAGGTGGAGTTTTCCCCTGAAACAAATGTCCTCATCCCAGAATAAGAACAAGGAATCCAACATGGAGCTGCCACCGTTTCTCCTGGGCAGCAGAGATTAGGTCAGGGCACAGCGTATGGCTGAGAACACCTTTCTCTCCCAGGAACTGCGGCTCTGCAAGCCCTTATATCTGGGCTAAGTAAGTGCTGTGGCCCCAGCAGGCCAGGCCTAAGCTGTACAGAGCTGGGCATAAGGGAAAAGAGAGACTCCTTCTCTGCCCTCCACCTGGAGAAGCAAGTCCCAGACCAGCACTGCCTGTGGCTGGCCCAGGCCACTGGAGCAGACATCTTCGAGGAGTGGCCAACCTGTGTTAAAGCACTGAAAATTTCAGCACAAGTGGAAGGGAGTCCCTCAGCTGATGGAGCAGGCTTTCTGGCCTTCCTCCTGGAGGCGATGGCAACCAATGCTAACCCCAGGACTGAGTGAGCACACTCTGAGAGACAGAACCAGTGACAGGCAGGATGGACGAAAGGAAGAAAGACAAGGGGTGGGGGCTCAGAAACAATGGACTTGAATATTAAAAGGAACATGACTTCAATTTGTATCCCAAACTGGTACTTACTGAATGGCTCCCTCTAGGTAGGGATGGCACCTCCTCACCCTCCTAAGCCCAGAGCCACCTCTAAGGTCCACCCAGGATAGAGAATCTCCAAGAAGGCTCCACGTCTCCTCGCTTCCCTTTCTCTCTGACTACTGGTAAGAACGAACAGAGTCAAAGTAGACTCTCAGAAACAAAGAGGCTCCAGCCCTCTCTCCCACCCCATTCCTGGAGCTCTCTGGGGTCACGTTTCTGGCAGCGTAAGGCTGGAAGGAATGAAGATGGTTCAGGCACACTGTTCCCTTTGGGTATAACCAGCCCAACCACCTGCCAGCCACAGGAACGCTCTGCCTAAACTCACGCCCCTTTCAGAGATAGACTGCTGTGAAAAATAAGGCCCACCAAAGCTGTCCAACTAGGAAGATTTTCAAAAAAAGAAACCCAGTCTGGGTAGATTATAGAGTGTGTAGTCTGATCTTATCCCCTGAAAGAACAAGATGCGAATTAAGAAAATGTACAGATACTTTTCTAGGAACTATTTATATGACTCCTGGGATCAAACCCCACAAACATCCTTAGGACTTCAAAGTTTACCCATAAAACTTTCCCCTGCTCTAAAAGGTCTTTTCTATCCCAAATGTAAACTCTGTCATCCTACTGACAAACAGATTCCTAGTCAGGGTGACTTGTATCAAGTCACTTTAAGCAACTTCTAGAAACGAATAGAAAAGTCAACTCAGGTTTGGTTCTTGGAAAACAGGATGTAAAATATAATGTTAAAGTGGTACAAAATCTCTCATAAAAAATAAAAATAAAAATATAAAAAAGACATTTCCTAACGGCTAAAGGAAAACACAACAGCATGTTTTGGGGTTCCAAGCGAAGGCGGCCCACTTCTGGTCAAGCACATGCTTCTCGGTCCCGCCACAGCCTCCAGCAGCCTGTCCTGAACAGCTGTGAATGCCAAGGGGTTGGGCAGCTGAGTGAAACTGGGTTCAATATCATTCCTGAGATTGGGCAAAGTGGAAGGAGGCGTCATTATGTCTCAGCAGACTCAGCATCATAAAAAGTTATCCAAAATTTGAAAAGGAGGCAAAAAGAGGCAGCTTGGCCTTTCAATGCCATATTGAAGCCCTGTTTAACAGGCCCACCTAAGCATCCTTCATTACATAAATCTATCAGATTCCATACTCATTATAGACTAAAGGTCAAGATATGTTAACTTATGGTGTTCCTCGGGTAGAGATACACATCATTTCTGTCCAGTAGAAAATTTAACCCCATGTTAGCCTGTAAGACAATCACCAGCTTTCTTCTCCTGGAGAGAGGTGAGGGGTATAGAATACAAATCATGTGTGAAAGGTTTAAATGCAAATATTCTGGGAGAAGCAACAAAATGTCTTAAATGGACTGTGCTAATAAGAGACCATCTCTGACCTGTCCTGGAAGGGGCTTGCCTAAGAGAAAAGGACAGAGTGGCTTTCTCCAAAATCTTGCCCCACACCCACTTCAATACAGACATTCCCCTCAAGGCACAGGAACTTGCAGGTACTTCAAATTCCACTGGAGTTGAGGACATGGCAGGCCTACTTGAACTTGGACGAGCCATGGTTAGGCAAATCTTGGTTCCTTGGGCAGCAGGAGACTTCAATCCACAGTACAGCTGGGAAATTAATCTGCTGGGGACAATCTGAAAAGGTCCCATCAGGTTTTCTTTGTAGTATTAATTCTTGAGATAGGCTTTAGAAAAAAATCACAAAAACAAATAGAAACAATCAGAAAATAATTGTATTTCTATACATATATACATGTATATGTATGTACATATGTAACATATATACATGTATATGTATGTATATATGTATATACGAATTCGGACAATTAAGTTTCCAAACTTGTTGCAACGATGCTGCTAACCCTTTTTGATATCAGAGGGATTAGTCATTATGAATTTGTACCAACTGGACAAACAGTTAGCCAAGTTTACTATTTGGAAGTGCTGAAAAGGCTGAGTGAAAAAGTTAGACAACCTGAACTTTTCGCCAACAATTCATGGCTCTTGCATCACGACAACACACCAGCTCAAGGGGCACTGTCTGTGAGGGAGTTTTTAGCCAGTAAACAAATAACTGTATTGGAACATCCTCCCTACTCACCTGATCTGGCCCCCAATGACTTCTTTCTTTATCCGAAGATAAAGGAAATATTGAAAGGAAAACTTTTGATGACATTCAGGACATCAAGGGTAATATGACAATAGCTCTGATGGCCATTCCAGAAAAAGAGTTCCAAAATTGCTTTGAAGGATGGACTGGGCACTGGCATTGGTGCATAGCTTTCCAAGAGGAGTACTTTGAAGGTGACCATAGTGGTATTCAGCAATGAGGTATGTAGCACTCTTTCTAGGATGAGTTCGCAAACTTAATTGTCAGACCTCGTATACATGAATGCCCTTAACAAAAATTTTTACTAACAGATCTTCATGGTATGCAGCCTCTAAACCACTATTTTCAATTTGTGTTCTCAATCACACCTAGGTGACCTAGAGCAGTGGTTCTCGAAGTGTGGTCCCCAGGGCAGCAGCAACACCATCCCAGATCTTGTTAGAAATGCAAGGTCACGGGCTCCACCCCAGGCCCACAGAATCAGAAACTGTGGGGGTGGGGCCCACATCTGTCTCCAGGTGATTCTGATAAATGCTCAAAGTTTCAGAACCCATTGCCTTAGAGGTTTGGGAAAAGGACAGATGTCGGAATTCATTTGAAAAACAGGTTGTTGCTTTTAAAAAATGTATGAAAACCACTGGCCTCTCAACTTTTCCTTAAGATACAGTTTCTATGAGAATGTAAACTCTGAGAACTGGGCTACGCAGAAAAGACATGTGTTATGATAGCAAATAGGATAAAGATGACATCGTGTTAAAGAAACTGTCTTAAAGCCCATTTAGTAAATCTTTATCTATCCTTGAGGAATTTTATAAAAGAAGACCAGACACAGAGAAAGACAATATTTGGATCAATGATATCAAAAGGGTAATTGGCAGAGCTGAAGTATATCTAGTAGGTCAAACTGTTGGAAGGACTCGGGACTAAAGGTCTGTAGATACAGGAAAAATAGAAAAATAACACATTTCCCAGAACTCTGCAGTCCGTTTGGAGGACAACTTATCAAAATTACAAATGCATTTTCCCTTTGACCTAGCAATCCCAAGTCTGAAAATTTTTACAACAGTGAGACTTGAACACATCCAAAATGACACATCTACTGGGCTGTTCTTTAGACCACTGTGCTTACCAGCAAGAGGCCAGAAACAACCTAAATGCCCATCTGCAGGGGGTGAGTCCAATAAACAATGGCACATTCACACTGTGCAACATGGCTGCTATAAAAAAGAATGTATTTATGATTCTACTTATGCGGCATTCTGGAATAGACAAAACTATGGGGACAGAAAATATATGAGTGGTTGCCCAAG
>NW_017734927.1:0-2087 GCF_001890085.2 Hipposideros armiger
TTTATTATTATCTTCAATTTACATATTAGGAAATGAGTCAGAAAGAGAGTAAGTAAAAGCTGTAACATTGGGTTATTAGAAAAGTCATGATGCATTTTTGCAACGAAAAACAGAAAAAATACGTCATGACTTTTCCGACAACCCAATAGTAAGTGGTAGATGGGATTTCAACTCAGGCTGCCTGATTTCAAAGCCAACACTCTTAACTACTTCATTAGTCTCCCTAGGAAATAGGTCCTTTTCTTTTTTTCCAAATGTTGCCTTTTTACTTAACATTTATTATAAGTTTCTATCATTATTCATGTGGTATGTGTGTGTGTGTACACAAACATTTGTGTGTGTGTATTCCAGCCCAGATTAATAAACTTTCTAAAATTAAAACTATATCCAATAGTGTTATTTAGGGTAAGAGAAACATAGCCTAATTTCAAAATACGTATCAAAGAATTTTTTTTCCTTACTGTTTTTAAGATGCCTTGACTTTTCATGTTCATAGATCATTTCTTCTTCAGAGGTACCAATATCAACTGTACTGCATTCAGATGAGCTAGATGGCTTTACCTTCTGAAAAGTAAAGTCCCACAAAAATGTGAATAAAATTTCATTTACTCACTATAGTTAACATTCACTTCATTTATAGAAACAAGAAAGATTATGTGCATAAAGACTATTATCAGGTTTAAAGGACTTAAGGCCAATTTCATGATTGGTATTAAAATACACACATATCTTTGTGAGTTGAAGTACAAACAAAAACTCATAGACACAGACAACAGTTTAGTGGTTACCAGAGGGTAAGTAGGGGGAGGGAGTTGTCAAATATATGGTGATGGAAGGAGAACTGACTTTGGGTGGTGAATCCACAATGCAATATATAGATGNTATCAGTTAATCAGACTTAACATAAGAGATGGAAACTTTAGTCATATTTGACATGGCTCTTATCTTTAGTTCCATGCAGTCAACTCACAGGCATATGCCACTTGCTAATAATGGTGCAGGGAGTTAAAAACATTTTTGTTTTCATTAATCCATACTGTTATTATAAGAAAACATCACAAAGCTTGTTCCACTGCAGAAATAATCAGGTAAACCAGTGGAAACACATGAATATAAAATAAAAATATAGTAGTTTCTCCAAAACTTCCCAGTTATAACAGGTCAACCTTAATTTTACTGTGGAGGATGCAAAGTCTGATAATGCCATTCAAAGCAATTCCATGGTGCTTTTATTTTAGCACTGAAAAAAGGCAATAAAGTACCGATAATCTCAGGCAGACTTGTATCAAAGTACATTGAAGTTCAAGATGTAAACAATTAAAGTAATCTGATGTACAGAATGTTGTGATTTTCATAAACTTACTGTTAAATAAAAGTAAATATAAAATAGCAATAGAGTTGCTAACTTAATTGAGCCAATTATGGAGTAAAAGTATTATAAATTATAAGTATAATCTAAAGTTATTTTAAAGGACCTTATTTTATTGCATGTATTTATTCATTGAATCAGTACATAATGCAAAATAATATAAAAAGATATACCAGGAGTCCCCGCTTCAATTAAAAAATTTTAAACACAGGCAAAACTAATCTATGGCAGCTGATTTGTGCATACTGGTTACCCACATGGAGTAGGGAAGTAATTGTGAGGGGTCTGAGTATGGTTTTGGATTCCTGGTAATATTCTATTTCTCTAGCCAATGACAATTACATAGGTATAGTCACTCTTTGAAAATCCTTTATCCCATGCATTTATAACTTGTATGGTTGTCAGAATGTGTAATAAATATTAATATAAAGTTTACTTAGAAATATATGCAGTACAAAGTCCGGCTTCCAATCATGACTCCATCTTTTCTGTTCTGTGCATCTAACATTTAACTATTTCTTGTGTATCCTTCTCTGATCTTCTTCGATCAAATACAAGCAAATAATATACACTCTATTTTTCTTCCTTTCCTACATAAAATGTAGCATGTCATACACTTTATTCTAGATCAGCGGTTCTCAACCTGTGGGTTGCGACCCCTTTGGGGGTCGAATGACCCTTTCACAGGGGTCGCCTAAGACCATCGGAAAACAAAAAG
>NW_017734927.1:7942-9041 GCF_001890085.2 Hipposideros armiger
TCCAGCAGTATACTGGAAAGCTTAGTTTTCTTCAGTATGCTTTTCATAACCCTACACTACCCGCTTATTAATTTATAGAATTTTATAGCTATATTACCTAATGTTTACTAAGTGCTCATTACATATTGAACATTGTTCTATGCACTACTGAACTACTGTTCTTAGTCCTTCTATCTTCCCTTATAAATAGATACAATTTTCTCCTCACTTATAGATGAGGAAACTGAAGTTTAGAAAGTTTAAGTAATTTGATCAGCAGCATAAAATCAAGAGCAAGGGGTGCGATAGCGAGAACTGAATGGGTAGTCTAATTCTGGAACTTCAGTGCCAATTCACTTTCTTCTCAACAATGCCATAAATCAACAATAACTAATCAAGATATTGAAACTCTTACCTCTTTGCTGCTTCCATCGCCTGACTTGCTCTGAACCTCCTTATTATCTAGATTTTCTACATCAGATTCTCCTGAAGCCATTGGTATAGTTTCAGAGATACTAGGACTGGGGATAAGTGACTGACTCTCATTTTCAGCCATTGTGTTTTTCTCTGTGCTACTGCTCTTTTCCTTATCCTTGTGGAAATCTTGGGTGTTGCTCAAGTCAGAAAGGGTATGGTCAGAAATATTCTCTTTAACATAGGTATCATTCACATGGTCCATTGGCTCCTTGGGAACATTTTGCTTTTTCCGTAATATTTTAGAAAGCACACAGTTTACTCCTTTCTTGATCATTGCCAATGCATGCTGCAGATTTTTTGCTTCATCATTCTCTTCAGCTGTTGCAGCATTGTATGAACTAAATGAGCTCACCAAGGCCAGAAACAGGTAAAGTATCTAAAGGAGGAAGTAAATGAAAGTAAGTGTATCTCATTTTTGTTTCCTTTTAAACAACAACAACAACAACAACAAAAAATCCTAAAAAAAAAAAACTAAAAAAAAACTAACCTGAGATTTAAAAGCAGCATATGAACTACAATACTATTTAGGCTATTCAGTTCTTATTCATCTAAAATGGGTTAGTTGCTGTGTTAGGGGTTTATAGAGCCAGAACTCATCTTAAGGTCACAACATTCTATATTTCCTTTTTATAGGTGAAAAAAA
>NW_017734928.1:0-845 GCF_001890085.2 Hipposideros armiger
TTTTTCCTTACTTCTTTGGCGGTAAAATCTGACCTGACCTGAACTCATTTGGCAGCAAAACGTGTTCTGACCTTATGTGAAGCTATTTATAGTCTCTATTTATCCTACTTAGTGTGAATATTCCTATGTTTTGTTGCAGAAGTAAACATTCTTTGCTTATGGGGTGCTGTCCTAAGATGCGCCTGGGGATGTCCGTAATATTGGTATAGACCTTTCTAAATCTGGAAAGTTCTGAATTCCAAGTCTTTTTTGGCTGCAAGGATTTCAGATAATGGACTGTGAATCTGTACTGAGTTCTGAGCTGAGTGTGAAGATGAGCTAGGAGGACTAAGGCTTAGCTTAGGGTGAAGGGGCTTGTTTTTGTCCTTAATAAATTCCAGATAAAGCGGTAATGCTGGGCGCGATATCCAAGGTCCCCAATGCAGTTTTCAGTCTGTAGGAAACAACTATTTCCAGAAGCATTCTAACAGATATCAGTTTGCTTGGTAATAAATCCGAACATTTGGACAGGGTGGCTTTGAAGATGATATTTATCAAGCCAGGTTTTCTGTTTGTTTGTTTGTTTGTTTGTAAGTAGTATATTGTGGCTTATCAAGAAAAACAAAAGGTCCTAATATATTATTTAGGAAATTCTTAATTTTTTTCTTGTTCATGATCATTTGATGAGGTCATAAAAAATAATGCAAGTATATATTTTAAAAAATATATATAGACTTTGGGGGAAGTTACCGTTTGATTGAATCATCGTGCCTTCCTTCCAAGAAAATAATGTTAATAATATGAAAGGTAATTAATTCTGCAAAATTAGTACATAAAATTACTTTGTTTTCTATCTTAAGTAAAGA
>NW_017734928.1:1607-3630 GCF_001890085.2 Hipposideros armiger
ATGGTGGGAAGTGGTTTGGGGAGAAAGACAGCGACACTGATCTAATGCAAACAGAGGAACCACTCGTGGTCTTTTAGAAAATGGCAGCAGGTAAATCCTAGCACATAGGAGAAAAGTGAAACTATTGAGGTAACATTCCTTATGAGGACTTTTCCTCACAGTATGAACTTTGAACAGTGACTGAACTGAGGAGACTTGGCAATTTGTGTGCTTTTCCCTAGCCTAAGTCACTGCCTAGCCCAGAACAGAGGGCATGAAATGGACTCTGGCCTTCACACTAGGCCAGAAAAATTGATGGCGCATTTGGCCACATCTGGCTTCAAATTTCTCCCAGAGAGAAGTCATTTAGAAGCTTAAAATCTCAGACGCCCTCTGTGTTGCAGATGTTTATGGTTAACTTAACTGTGGAGCAAATCATATATAATTCTCACTTCATAGTGTAGCTTCAATCATTCTCAGCTGTTTCTCTTTTAATAGCTAGTGTGAGAGGATGCCCCTGGGCAATGTTACAAAGAGGTTTCTGAACCAGGTGGGCTGTGACTGACAACTGTAGCCACTATTTTGGTCAGGTTTTTTGGGTAAAGCCAGGTGAGTTGCACCACTGAGAGTTTCCTTCAAGAGCTACTGAATATGGGATTGTAATAATAAGAAGGTTGAAGGCAAAATCAACAAGTGTTAACTACTTTGCTCTGTGGTAGACACTGCAGGAAAGAGAACAGTATTGGAAAAGTATGTGCGTGTGGGTCACATGATGTTTATAGAAGAAGCAGGAAAATTCCAGAGATATTCAGTCCCTATATCTCTCCTAGCTGGGGTAGATTTTTAATTTTGCTTTTCTTTCTTTTTTGGTGATACCCAACCTCATGAAAATATGCAATTATTCAAGCTATTCCACACTCCACTGGGCAAANTATGAAATATACATTGTCTTCAAATATAGGCTCCACAATTGCAAGCATTTGTGTCATATTTAATGCCAGCATTGTGTGGGCACTTAATGAAAAATTAAACAATAATTGTAGCAAACCATGCTAATTCATTGGCACAAAGCTTTTGTATTTGGGAATACGTATTGTGTAATTTTCCTTTGTTATTTTCATGATACCGGTGTATTTTATCTTTACAAGCAGTGATTTTATTTATTTTTGGCATTTTACAAAACAGAAAAATCTCTTTGGAACATTGTCATGTTATCTTAAGTAATGGATCAATCATTTTTAAATCTAGTTCATTTTAATATAGAAGGAACATAAAAAACAGAAGTTGAACTATGGTAGTCTGAATATTAATGCGGAAGACATTGTGTGTAAGTGAATCATGTATTCAAATAAATATTTATGAATAACTTCAAAGTTCCTCTTTTAAAAACAAAAGCAACTACAGTTATGATTTTATGGATTCCTACCCTCACTGCCTCCACAGAGATGTTTATCAGAAATTGAATGGATTGCCTCCTACTGTACATGTGGGATTATTTCACTCAATCTGTTTGTTTTTGGTTTTGGCTTTGGTTTTTTTTGGACAAATAGCCAAGCACAGGAAACAGCTTGGCTTTAGATAGTCCAAGTTCCGGTTCTGACCTATGAAGTAGGGCTCATACTCAACTGTTTTTTATTACTTAAAATTAGAAAAGAAATTGCACAGGGTATTTATGAAGTTAGAATAGCAATAGTAGGTTCTAGTATTTCTTTTAAAATTTCCTTTCTTTTTAAAAATTTGCCTTTCTTTTTAAAAATTTGCTAGATATGCCTTTTGATGAATTCAGTTATGTGAGCGTGCTTGAAATAGATGTTAGTAACTTGAAGCAACACATCAGTGCTGGAGAATTTTTCAGTGTCTTTCACAGAATTTTGCTGTATTAGGGAACTCTACAGCAAAGCTCTAAAAATTAAGGGCGGTCCTGTATATTATCAAAGTGTAAAAACTACAAAATATTAATTTTAATTGCTTAAATTAATGACCGATTTTCACTGAGTAGTCTACCTGATGAAATGCTTTTAAACTAATCCCCATCTCTCTGTAA
>NW_017734929.1:0-2387 GCF_001890085.2 Hipposideros armiger
TATTATAGAAGAGACAAACGAAAACATATTGAGAGAAATCAAATTAATAACTGCTTGGCTTGAGGATTGGAATATGGGATCGACTGCATAAAGTCAATAGGAAACTTTTGGGAATGGTGAAAATGTGAAATTCATCCAACTCTATATTTCAAATGGATACACTTCATTCTACATAAATTAAAAAAATTGTATAAAAATAACTTGGAAGACTGAAATAAGGTGGTCATAGAGGAGATAACTTTAATAATGTACGAGGTCAGACAATTAAGATCGCAAACTTTCCATCTTGTGAGAGCACAGTAGAAAGAAAATTTGAAGTTGAATAAGATCAGCAAGTGTAATGATACACAGGTTGAAATTTTTAAAAGTTTCTTCAGTCTCCAAGATTCAGTATAAGTATAACTGAGACGGTTGTGAAAAAGCCTTTTATTTTATTTTATTTTTTTCTTTTGATGAAACAAGGATCCAGAATATTACTCGTATTTTGTTTTAATTTGTCATCATATTGGATTGCAAGTTTTAGGGAACACACACACATGCGCAAACACACTTACATACAGGTATACACATACACACACACACACACACAAACACACCTTTATATACCATAGTATCTAACGTAATGCCTAATATATAGTCAGTCAGTGTTTATTGAAATAAATTTTCTCAAATGCCAGCCAGTACCAGCAAGATTTTATAAAATATCTTTTTTCCAAGATAATTAGAAAAACTTATGTTTCCTGGTGAACATCTTAAAGGATTTTTGGCACATGTTTGGAGTCCATGGCTTTTGCTATAGCTGTGATCCTTAACAGTTTGCTTTAAGGATTAAAAGTCATAGGCACTATAGGCCAGAATGTTGATTCAAATTCCTTTGGAAACGTTTTAGCTTTTTGACCTATTAGGATCCAGTTATTTCTACATAAAAGTAACTGTAATAGAAAGACCCCTGTTAGATTTCTTAAATTAGAAATCTGTCATTTAATTTACTAATCCCAATACCCCGTTTAGCTTCTCCCTTAACTTAATTGTGGCTACCTTCGAGTTCTGTGACAGAATTAGCTAGGTTTCAATAGAAACACTTTAAACCTGATCTTTCCTGCTTTGTCTTTCCAAAATGTCTTAATGGGAGATGTTTGAGAAAGCCTGCAAACTTATCTCCTGCAAGGGGTGTTCTTCAGCCACTTAAAATTGTTCCACATTTATCTCTCCTTGTAGGGTTTTGCCCAAACCTCCATCCAACACCCAACCAAATCAGTATTCACTCTTTTCCCAACCAGTTCGATTATTGTTACAGAGTCAGTTGGCATGGAATCTCTTTTTATTTTATTGCAGGTTATAGATTTGAAAATGTGTTGTGACAGCATAACAAAAGTCAACAAATGTCTGGGTTCCATGCTGGAGACAGAGACCATCCTTGATACTAATGGCAGAAAGTGGTTTAATGAAAGATTAGGTTTTTACAAAATTGTTGCCCCAGAAGTCACTCAATAGGAAGGCAAAATGGAGAGGGGGGTGTATGTGAACAGTGTCCAATTTTGTATATCTATACCTAAATCCATTTATTTTCTTTTGAATTTCCCACCCTTTGTATATAGTGGCCAAAAAACACAGCCAATTTTTTAAAGTTATATTCTGAGGTAAATTCATATCACACTGAGATATGTTTCCTCTAGGTGAGGTGACCTATATGTCGACTCTTTCATTTTTAAAAAGAAATATACTGTATATACAAAGAAAATATCGAAATGAAGAATTTTAAGTTAGCACTTTGGGCATATTTGTAAGAATTACATAGAAAAACTATCAAATCTAAAAATTGTGAGAACAAAGCTCTGCCTTTGTATCAAACTCACAATTTCTCCTTCCCATTTATCTTTTCTGAAAAATGAAATAGAAATACTGTTATAAATAGTAATTTCCAAATACTGTTATGAATGTCAAAAATATTAATGTTTTGTAACTGGGTCATTTTTAGATTAATAGAATAGATTTAGTATGCATGCTTACTTTAGTTTATTATTAATGGAGACTATTTAGATTTTACACCTTAAACTTTACCATAATTTGCATATAATTATACTGAATGTGTAAACAAACTAGAGTCAACTAGCCACATATAGCTCACCTTGCTTTGTAAATAAAATTTATCGGAACACAGGCATTTTGCTTTCAGGCTTCAATAGCATTGTTGAGTAGGTGGAACAGAGACCCCTGACTCACAAAGCCTAAAAATATTTTCTAGCTGAACTTTAATTTTAAAAAATGTGCGGAACCTTGATTTAAATTTTTGTTCTGGAATCTAAGGCAAAAACTGGCTGGGTGATAATTTTAGGATATGGAGTTTTTAGTTTTTCATTTGCAATGTTGAATAATTATAAAAGAAG
>NW_017734930.1:0-2485 GCF_001890085.2 Hipposideros armiger
CTGTATGTAAATTGTATCTCAATCAAAGAGCAAAAGGAAAGAAACATTTATTACAGGGCTGGATGTACTATTTTAGCTCCACACACGTGCCTTTCTTGTGCTGCTGTTCCCTGTGCATCCTTCCTCATTTTCTGCTCCCTTCTTTCACCGAGTCCTTCCTTCGGGTTGTCTCCCTGATCCCCTAAGCCACCCTTCCTATGTGTTCTTCATGTGTCCTCAAACCCTGTATATTCTACACCACTGAGACAAAGCGGTCTGCTTACTTGCCTATTTCCCCCCAGGAGACCAGAAGCCCCTGAGGGCAAGGGTCAGCCTTAAATAACGATTGAAGCAACAGTGATAATAACTAACATATATAAGGAAACTACTGTCCTGTTGTGTACTTTCTCTGTGGTAAGGGCTTTTTCTGGAGGTCATTACTGTCTTGTTCATCAACAAATCCTGAGACCTCAGCACCCAATAAGCAGAGATCATGAGTTGTTAATATATACAGTGTTCTCAGATATGATAGATCAAAGGTAATTCCTGGTTGTTACAATCCAAGTGATTTTTTAAAAAGGTTTTTCTTATATTTTTCTTATATTTTTGTATTTTTTTAAAAATGCCTTTTATATCAGAATAAAGGAAGTTTCTGTACAGAAAAAAGTTCAACTGAAGACATTAAAAACACAAAAGGTTTTGAGGTACAGCTGAGATATTCATGAGCTACTTTGTTTTTTTTGTTACAGCTTTCTTTTTAAATATGATAAGATAATGTTACAATTTGAGTAGATTACTAAGTAAGAGCAAAACAAAACAACAACAACAAAAAAAAACAACAACAAATGCTGGAATGAATTCCAAACTGCATTGTAATTATCAAAGAAATATTTCTTCAGAAATTATAACTTCTTTTTTAGCTTCAATATAACAGGAAGAAATAAGATTTCANAAAGGCTCCTCCATTCATCTGGACACTGGGCAGTGGCAGTTATTCCAGTTAACTCTGTAGTTTCTGTCCTGACAGTCCTGGAGGGGCCAGAGATTATGAAGAAACAAAAATTAATGATGGCTACTATTTACGTAGCCTTACTGTGGCCAGGGACAATGCTAAGTGCTTTAGGAGAATTATTACCTCTTCTAATCCTTACAACTACATTCTTCTTATGAAGTACATATTATTTCCCCCACATTACAGATGAAGAAACTGAGGCACAGAAAGATTAAGTAATCTTCCCAGGATTTCACAGATATTAAAATATATACCACAGGGCTTTGAACACAGTCGGTCTGTTCTCCTATCCGCTATGCCATACATCTATAGATTGCAAAGAAAAAGAAGAATGAAATCCCAAGCTGAGGCAACTGGTGAGCACTAACTTAGTTTTTCAAAACTCTTGCCTCAACCAGGAGCAATTATTTCAATATCATGTTCTTGCACTTTCATCAAACCCTTGTCAGCTTTTATATGGAGAGCTTAGTCATGTGTAATTAAATGACACCAAATGGAAGAACAACCACAGTGGAAAAACTTCAGGACAGTCTCCCAAGGGAAGAACTGTTTAACTCTTATCATGACCAAAACCTTCAGCTATGAAGCTGGGCATTGTCCTCCCAACATCTCAGTGTTCTCTAGGTCCCCAAATTGAAGACCAGGAAACAAATCAAGAAAGGGACTATAAATCTGCAAAAGAGGAAAAGGATGCTATGAAGCATCTAAACACAACTTGTCTTTACTTAAACCAAGTTATTGGCTGAAATGTGTTTCCTCAAAATTCATATGCGAAGTCCTAATTCCTAGTACTTAAAACTGATTATATCTGAAGTTAGAAATTCTAAGGAAATACTTAAGGTTAAATGAGGTCATATGGGTGGGCCTTAATCCAGTATGACTGGTGTCCTTTTAAGAAAAGAAGAATAGGACACAGACACACAGAGACTAAGGGTGATCCTGTGAGGACACAGTGAGAAGGTGCCATCTGCAAGCCAATGAGAAGTCCCAGAAGAAATCAACCCTGCCAACACCTTGATCTTCAACTTCTAACTTCCAGAACTGTGAGTTAATAAATTTCTGTTGTTTAGGCAGCCCTAGCAAATTAATATAGCTCTAATTCACCAATTGTGTGTTGATAAACAAGTCTTACACATAATATAGAAAAAGTGAGGGATGCTCTGTTAATATATAGAATTTTAAACCTTTGCCCAAATGAACCGAATGAAATCCATGATATTTCTGTTGCCACGCTCCCCCCGCCCTTTTTGTTTTTTTGCATGGTTGACTAAACAGCCTTTTCTCTCCATATATAAGGTTGGCTGAACACAAATTGATGCCACAGGGTTTTCACTAAACTCAGAGTCATTGTAGTTTTGCCAAGCCTACAGCTGATACAGCCATTTAAAAATCCACTTTCATCATGGTTTTCCATCAAGAGTCCTTTGTTAATGAATGCACTGGAATTCACATAAACAGTGTCATATAAATAAACTAGACAGACATACATCAAAC
>NW_017734930.1:3561-11046 GCF_001890085.2 Hipposideros armiger
AAAAAAATACCACACTCATTCAATTCCAATAGATTTAAGTAAGATATTGCTAAATATCTAACAGTGTTAATTCTAAAATATTGTCAATTAATGTAAGAAATGAATAGCAGGCATTATTTTGAAGAAGAGATAAATCTAATCATTCCTCTTGTAGTAAGTTACTAAAGCAAACACTCTGCAGTTAAATCTTATTGTAAACCACACAACATTTATGGACTTCCTGATAACACTGCTTTTTATCTTTTCTTTAGTTTATATTTCAGGTAGCCAAACATTGTACACAGAGGCTAAAAATGCCATAATTTCAACAGGGTGATCAAATAGAGAATCAAGAATGGGATCAATGTTTTCAGCATTTGCCAATACAGAATGAATTTGGTCATAAATCTCAGGAACTGACATATTTATTAAGTTACATGAACACATATACAACATGAAGCTGTTATGACTCCTGATAATATTAGAGCCTGTCTATAATTTTACTTTAGAAATCTATACTCTAATTTTACATTTTTATAGGAGTGAAACAAAGCAGTTGAAAGGCTTGATTGTTGATTGTCATCTTTTAATCAGGCTGATAACAAAAAAGAGTAGGGGAATGTGAAAAAAAGCATTGATTCACACTGCAATTTTTACTGAGGGCCTCAACTCTGCCAATGTCTGGGCATGCAAGGGTGAACAAGACAACTCTCAATAAACATTAACAGGGAAAGGAAAAGGGACGAGAAAAAGAAACAGAGAAAGAGAAAAAAGACAGCTTCAGATTCTGCCCTCGTGAAATATATAATTTAAAAATTAATAAGTAGCTGGCTAAGGGCTGGCTTGATAGGGAAACATACAGATGTTGACAGTGAAGAATGTCATCAGAAGGTATAGCCATGCTCTAGATCTCACTATCACGGAGACCTACGAAATAAGAGTGAGGTGCAGGAGAAAAAGGGGGACCATTTTTCCAAGGGAGAGATCTGGCTGTCAATACCAATATAGGATTCAAATTTAGCCTTATTACTAGTGGGACATGCAACCCTGGGTACAACAGAAGTAGCCAGGATCTCTGATGATATATTCTGGCCAAAACTATTTAACTGGAATTTCATCAAGTCTTTAGAGCTAAGTTTAGTTTATTGAAAACAAAAGGCATAAAGGAAGATGTTAACAAAACCATGATGAAACAATCCAACAAACGCAGAATATGGNCAGTGATTTCTTACACAGAAATAAACAACTGGAAGAGGAGCTGTGTATGAGAAAATAAAATGAGATAACAAAAATGTGAAGATAAAAGAAAGATCTACCTATGAGAACAGCAACTTCACAGAGAACAGGACAAAAAATATAAAAATGTGTAAAGGACAAAAATTTAGAGACGCTTTCTTCCAAATCATAATAAAGAGCTTCAGATTTCTTCCAAACTATTCATTTTGCCAACCAAATTCAAGAAAAACTTAAAATTTTTAAATGGTTGAGAACAGTATGAAGGAATAGAAAATTGAAGTAGAATCATAATCATTTTGAATAACTGCAAGTACACAGTAATTTCTACCACAGTTTTCAGGAACGGTCTCTGCCTGACCTTTTTTAAGAAAGACCCAAGACTCGTTTGTAAGGAGAGGCTCCAATTTACATGCAATTCTTGTTCTAAAAATCTTTCAAAATTTTCTGTCTTAAGAATGTGAAATTTGCCTGTTCTTTTCTTATTTACCCAGTTAATGTGCTTAGCAAACACATTCTATGTAGACAGTATAATAATAAACCTCTATCTAGTTCTGGTCAATTTTTCAGAAATTTTGAGGTAAAAATAACAGACCTCCAAATTAATGAGGTTTTATAAAACCTAACAAACAAGAGGTCTTGTCTACAGGTTTGCATAAAACAAAGGCCCTTCTGTGATTATGTTCCCACAACAAAGTGCTACTTCCTAATTAAAACTCCACAGTAAACAAAGCAGTGCTTCAAAAGGAAACTTTATTTTCAGTGCCATAGGAGATGTTTCCTTTTTTACGAAATGTATTTTATCTTCTGCAGAAACATTTTATTTTCTATTTTATCTTGTAAAGGAACATTACAAACTTTTACTCACAAATTCCACTTTTGGTGAAATTTTCACAAGTTTAAAAAAATTTAAAAGGGAATACAAAACACTGATTTATTTTCCTACTTCTTGGCCAAAAAGCACATGTTAAGGTAGCACCCAGATCTACCAGGCACTGCAAACCCATGAATAAGTGGTACTGCCTCAATCACAGAGGACAGGACCCTGTTAAGTGGCAAGTTGTGCAAAGAGAACAAGGGGAAAGGGGCTTAGGAAGAATCTGAACACTCCCAAATCAGGAGGAAATTGTAAGAGCTCCTGTCAGTCTCCCCATAAAATCATAACGCAAGGAAAAGCCATGATAGGAGACCAGGAACAAATGAGGTAAGACAGTGTGGCATAGTGTAGAAGGAACCAGAAGTCCTGGTTTTCAAGTCAATGCCTGATGCAGCACATCGAGCCATGTGACTTGGTAAGCCAGTGAATAGCTGTGTGCTGAAATTTTCTTACCTCCAAAAAGACCATCTGTATTCCAGAATTGTTGGGGAAGGCAGATGAAATAATATGGAATATTACGTAGAAAAAAAATGCTTATATTCCATAACCTATATACTTATGTGTGTATATGTATAGATTTCTATATTGATGCTCCTCAACTTATGATGGAATTCCATCATGATAAATCCATCACAAGTTGAAAATATTAAGTGGAAAATGCACTTAATACACCTAACTTACCAAACATCATAGCTTAAACATGCTCAGAACACTTACATTGGCTTGCAGTTGGGCAAAATCATATAACACAAAGCCTATTTTATAATAAAGTGTTGAATATTTCATGNCAGACAGAATGCTTTCTTCCTTGGTGCCATTTACTACACGGCGGGCGAGCTGCCCTCTGGGAGCGCCACTTCTCTCCTGGCCCACTGTGTAAGTCTGATACAAAGTTGCAAATGATCAATGGAGGCCTACTAAATGGTTAATTCACTGGCTTTCTTGTGCTTCTATCATATGAAGAACAAAGGTAAATGTCCTCAGGTTACATACCATCAAAACAGTACAGAAAACAGTAAATTTTAAATTATAAGACTGACAATTCTCACAGTCACTTTCTAAATATGGGGGTGGGGTGGGGGGATGAAGGTCTTAGGAACTATTGGAATTATACTAGATCAGTCACTTTATGACTTACTTTTTAAAAGATGTTTAACAATAGGCCAAATTTGATTTTAAAAAAACAACTATTATACAGGGGGTATATGAGAATTCTCCATACTTTCCACTCAATTTTTCTGTAAATCTAAAACTTCTCTACAAAATAAAGCCTAATTAATTTTAAAAAAACACACAAACAAATCCATTTACACATATAGTAGTTATCCATTACACTACTAAAGCTTAAACCACACTAGCTGACTAATGAGTAGTTTTAAGACTTCAACAAATTTATCAGGATAGCTTGGTTTGAACAGCTGTGGCTCCCAGCTAATTATCTGCAGACTTTAATTTGATCTCACAGCTTTCTCAGGCTTCATTTCCGTACCTTATGATGCATAAAGGGCAGGATAGAGCGAGTCAGTGTTCTCCAAGAATCTGTGCACAAATTTCAAAGGAATCACAGCTCTGAGGAAACACATTGGCATAAAGAGGCAGCTGTCCCAATCCCTAAAGCATTTCTACCTTTATCACGACTTTGGCAGTTTTGTCATCTCACCAAGCCTAATGCTTACAGAATTAGATTTCCAGAATCGCTCTCCCCCATCACTTCCCAAAACAGNCTTTTCTTCTTGATTTTTCTTTTTATCAGTGGTAAGAGGGAATGCCCACCAGTAGTGACAAATTTAGATCAAGTAGGTCTCTCTCCTTAAAATTCTCAAGATTCATGTCTCAGAATACCAAGGAATACTCACTTTGGAACTATGCTCAGATACGTAAACAAGGAAAAGACAGAGTAAAAGACAGAGTAGGAAAGGCGATCACCAACAAATGGAGGTCACAGAAATATGAAGCCCTCTAAAAGTAAATAGTAACCTGTAACCAGTAGTCTAAAGATGGGAAAAAGATGTTTAAAATACCTGTCAGAGTAGCTTTGTTTTTCATCAGTGAGAAAAGCTTTTTTTTTTTTAAAAAACCCACCAGTAAACTCTCCCAGGTCCCTGTGCCATTGTTTCCATTTAAGGATGACTAGTAGTATCATTTCTAAGGGCAAGTGTTGAACCCCTTTAAGAAGTCAAAACTGAAAAGTAAGAAGTTGGTTTCCATTCCTCCTCTCAATGTATTTCTCCACATGATTGTTCCCAACACTCACCTTCACCATGTGTTCTGGAATGATTTTGCTAAGTTTGGTGAGATTAGTTGGAACTACCTCAAAAGGACAACCAGGCACATCACCAAATGCCCTTTGTGGAGATCTTCATTTTTCCCCTGCCCTGTAAGTGCCATGCGACAGCCTATCCCCTCAATGAGATAAACTGCTTACAAAATGCAGTTACAGGCCATTCCAGGACTTGAGAAATGCAAGAACGTTTCTTGTCCCTGACTCCTAACCAGCTCTTCAGCCAGAGCTAATCAGTTTTCACCTGTGAATGTCTCAGCCTTTGAAATTACTTTAGGCTCTTCCCCAAAATGCAGTGTCCCGTTTGTTCATGTTGGAGCAGACATGGCAATGACTAGCATCCCTTTTCTCCCCTTCTGATTGTGGAAGAAGGCTCAGAAATCTGTCATGGAAATTGAAGAAAGAAGTAAGCAATATTCCAGAAAAAGCAAAACTGGCGGTTGCGGCTTGCATGGGTGGCTGCAGAGGCTGGCCTGACACTGCTTCTTGTGTAGCAGGCTGAGCAGACATGTGCACACTTCCTCGGTGGCCTTGCCCTATGGGTCAGGAACCTGTGCGTCCTGAGAACAATCTGCCCAATAACAGAAAAGCAGAGACCTGGCCCCAGGGAAGCAGGGTCAGCTCTTCTCCCAGTTAAACAGGGTCTGCTCCTCTCCTGGGGAGGAGAGTGAGAGATGGGCAGATTAGCAGAGATGTTACTTTCAGAGAAGCACTCCACTGGGACACATGAGGTTGGGAGCAAGGGACTCCCCTAACAAGTTTTCGCTTAAGACTCAGTCAATAAACATTGATTGAGCATCTGCTTTGTAATGGAGACTATAGCAGTTCATATAAATACAGTGGTGAGGGGGAGGATGTGGTCAGCATGGGCTGGATGCCCTAACTGGAAAGACAGGAGTTGCCCAAGTCCCCATGAAGGTGTCTGGGTGTGGCAGCCGAGTCTGGAGAAGGTGAATGTAGTTAGGGAGGGCTTCTCTGAAGGCATCTCTGAAAAGACATTTCCTGTCTAGGTAAAGACAGTAAAAGTGCAAAGGGACAAGGAACGAGGATTCCTTGGAACCAGAGTGTGGAGCGGTACAGAAACTGCGGGAGGGCTAGTTGACTTGAGTGTAGCAAATGGGAGGAAATCTGGACACGGCACAGGTCTTTGCACCATGGTAAAACTTCTAGACCATTACAGAACCTTAAATCAAGAGTTACAAGGTCGCTAGGGATGAAAAGATTAGGGAATAGGATGTTGGTGCTGGGAACTCATGAGAGATGGTGCTGACATAGCAAAGACCAAGACTAAAGTAAAGAGAAAAGTGAGTGGGTCTTAAAGAGTTTCCTAAGAGATCAAATGTGAGTGAGGAAAAAAATAAAAAGAGCCCAAGCGGGGCATTCCAACTTTGGCATCACCCTCTCTCCACCTCAGGAAGATAGGAGCAGTCCTTCCCACATGGCCCCAAAGTAGACACTCCCCCTTTCTTTCCTCAGTCCTAGAGAATTTCTGGTTGAAAACTTTTAAAAACTCAACTTCTTTTACTTTCTTTCCTGGCCCTTACTTTGACCTATTGTGCTCCAGTAGATCTAGCAATGGTGAGGAGCTTATAGGGTCACACCCCTTCTTCTCACCTCTTACCATTAGAAAACAGTATCATTGCACTCTATGAAAGTAAAAGGGATCCCTAATCATTAAGATTCGCAAATCCGGCTGGTGAAACACCCTAGAAAAGCCGTGCAAATCTGTGTAGCTCCGTTAAACATTAACCTGTTCGTTATACATTTACAACACCTAGGAACAATAATTATGTGTTTCTTTCCTTTGGTCACTAAATCAAGCTGAATCATTTATACTTTTAGCATTAGAGAGGTTAGAAGGCATTTTTCGTTTTTGTAAGATTTCATTCTTTATGTGAAACCTTATGTCCTATTTGAAGATTCTCATTTTTCTTTAAATACATCTAACTTCATTGAGCATCTAGCACGTCAGGCATCAAACTGACAAAACACCACATTTATAACATATTAAAAAGAGAGTATATAAATAAGGGTATTATGTCGAAAGGCTTTTATTTATTTAAAAACATATGGTGGGAATGTAAAATGGTGCAGCCACTGTGGAAACACAGTATGGTGGTTACCCAAAAAATTAAACAGAATTATCATATGAGCCAGCAATTCCATATCTAGTCATATACTCACGAGAATTGAAAGCAGGGACTCAAACAGATATCTGTACCCCAATGTCTATAGCAGCATTATTCACAGTAGGCAACAAATGGAAACAACCCAAATATCCATCAATGGATATATGGCTAAACAAACTGTGGAATATCTATACATTGGAATATTTTTCAGTCTTAAAAAGGAATGACACCCTGATAAATTCTACAATACGGATAAACTTGGAAGACATTATGCTAAGTGAAATAAGACAGAAAAGGACAAATACTGTACGATTTCATTTATTTGAGTTACTTAGAGTAGTCAAATTCATAGAGACAGAAAGCAGAATGGTGGTTCACTGGGGCGGGGGAGCGGAGGTAGGAATGAGGCGTTACTGTTCAGTGAGTACAGTTCCATTCAGTTTGGGGCGATCAAAAAGTTCTAGCGATGAATAGTGGTGATGATCACACAATGTGAATATACTTAATACCACTGAACTGCATGCTTAAAATATGGTTAAAATAATAAATTGTTTGTTACATATATTTTACCAAAAGGAAAATAATGAAAATAGGGAGAGAAAAGTGAATGGTAGGAAGACTCAAATTTTTTGTGGAAGATGGAGATTTCTACATTGAATGTGAAAAAGAACATAGTATTTTCAGTCAGGGATGAACTGTAGAGACGCCAACTAAGCCATTTGGAGGTCAAGCAGACAGCTCAGAGGGGATATTTGAATTCTTATCTTTCCCATGACCCTATTTCTGTTGAGTTGCTACTTTGGTGAGGCATAATGACACTTCAAAAATATAAATTCAGGGCCAGGCAAGTGGCTCAGTTGGGTAAGAGTGTAAGCTCTGAGCAACAGGGTTGCTGGTTCGATTCCCACATGAGCCAGTGAGCTGTGCTCAAGCTGAGCTGCCACTGAGATGGTGAGAGCGCGTGTTCTTAGCAGCAAGGTTGTCAG
>NW_017734930.1:12524-13746 GCF_001890085.2 Hipposideros armiger
CAATTATACCTGCCTTTCCCAGCTTATGCTGAAGACTTGCTCACAGAAGTACTGGACAACTCCAGCTTACTCAAGGCCCTCACAGAAAGCATGACAAGAGTGGGACATGGTCAACAGGTTTAACACTATCCCCTTTTGTTTCTAAGCCTTATTTTCTACAATAACTGCACAGTGATAACAGCAAGATAATAAACTTGAAAGGCAGGAAATACATGGGTTTTATCCCCTTACACCACCCCCAGTGTGACTGTTGACATCTACCACACAGCCTTTAATGCAGTATTCTGAACGAATGAGCATGCCCTGCTGACACAGCTTCTGAATACTTCAAACTCCATGGAAACAAATTCACTCATCTTTTCAAAGTTACCTGGGAATGATAAACGTGACAAGAAATGGTACTATGTACTACTTCTGTATACCACTTAACTTCACCTGGTAGAAAAACAATGAGAACAGAATGTAAACATGTTAAGAAACCAGGCATACTTTACCAAAGATTATCAGATGACTGCGGCTCAGCGAGTCACAGGCATTTTTTAACGGTTCCAGCCTTACTTACCTGTCTTAAGTCCATAGTGATTGTGACCCAGTGATATTCTCTCCCGTTCTGAATACTGGGACTTTGCCACCAGTTATTGGTGCCATCTATCGCATTTGATATTGGATGGCGTTCTGTTAAAAGAAAATAAAAACATGCGTACCTCTCAGTTTTTTTATTTAAATTGTTTTAATTTCTAAACTATATGCTAGTAAACATGAATAGTGGTGAAGGTGAACACGGTATCATGGCTTCCTAACAGAAGTCTTCATCATCATTTCAAAAGGTAATGATTTTCATAGGTACCTGTGGATAGAAGGAGCAACACTTGCCTTTGGGGTTGGCGCTGCTGCCATCACAAATCCGGCATTGCGCGTTCCGCACAGGTCGACCAGGCACGTGCTCCACCAGTTTGCAGAACATCTCAGGTCCCTTCTCCCCACAGGTTGCATTGGTGCTGATGTGAGCATTGCTGGCAAGATTGAGAATGGCAGGAAACAGGCCTGAAAGTCAAAATTCACCAAATCAGATCAGCCACTTGTAATCAAAAGGATCGGATTACTTCATCTCACTTTGCAGGTAAATCAGAAAGAGACTGTAAGTCTACGTGCTGAGTGAAGGAAACCTTACACAAAAGCAGTTATATGATGGTTTCATTTATATGAAATTCTAGGACAAACA
>NW_017734931.1:0-2263 GCF_001890085.2 Hipposideros armiger
AGGATTGACAAAAACTCTACAGTTATGACCATTGTCAATAACCAGTACTGGAGAGTCTCTGTGGGAAGATCCTCTAACCAGATGAGAAAATTTGCTTGCACGTAGGAATTCAATAGTGGCCATTTCAAAAGCCACGTCTATAGAAACAGGTTAAAATTGAAGAATGTACACCACCACCACCACCATCACCAACAACAACAACAAGAAGTTTAAAGTGACTTTTTAATAGTAAAGGACAGAAACACAAGCCAGTCTAGCTCAAGTAATAAATATAGAATTTTTGACTCACATAATTGAAAAACCTAGAGGCAATGTATTCAGGCACAACTGATCTAGTTGCACAAATGATAATGATCATATAACCTTTCAGTCTCCTTCCTCCCTCTTCATTTATTTCTTTGCTGGCTTGACCTTTATCATTCATTTTATTCAACAAATATCTCTTGGGTTTACATGTGGCAGATGCTGGGTATATTCCAATGAACAAGACCGACAGGGTCCTCATTCTCATGGGAGTCTATTAGGAAAGGATAATAAATTTCTGAATGGCCAGATACATAATATACTTACAGTTATGAAGAAAACAAACGAGGAGCTGAAATTTGAAAGGAGCAAGGGCTACGGAAAGACTTACGGCATCCGGAGTGTCAGGGAGGGCCTCTGTAGATGTGAGATTTCCTGCCACCTGACAGGGGAGTGTTGTCGGAGAGTGGGCCCTTCTTGGCATGAAGTCTAGGCTCTTTGGCGTCTCGAACAAGAATTGAACGAGATGCCAGAGCAAAGTAGTGAAAAAGCAGTTTATTGGAAGATATTGGGTTGTAGGAAAAGTCATGACGCATGTTTGCAACAGATGGCACTAGTTCATTTTTGGAAGTACTAGAGTCATTCACATCTATGTTATTGCTATGTCATTTGACAGCTGACGGTTCTACATTCATTCTAAAAAAATTTAGCGGTTTGGTTGAGTTTTGGAGATTTTACAAGTTGAAGATGGAAGACCACACTGTGCATTTTTGCCCTGTTTTACTGTTTTACTTCCATAAAGGGAAGAACGTGCATCAAGCTTGTGAAAAGTTGCATAAAGTTTATGATGACAATGCTCTATAAGAACGTCAGTGCCAACGATGGTTCACGAAATCCTGTGCTGGTGATTTTGATCTCAATGACGCTCCTCAGTCAGGGAGGCCCACCGAGGTTGATGATGAAAAAATAAAGGTATTGATCGAGTCAAACTCACGTTACATGACACGAGAGATTGCAGAAAAATTGGACATCCATCATTCAAGCATTCACAACCACCTAAAGAAGCTGGGATATGTAAGCAAGCTCGATATTTGGGTTCCGCATGAACTCAAAGAAGTTCATTTGATGGCGCATATAAACACCTGCAATATGCTCATTAAACATGAGGAAAACAATCCTTTTTTGAAGCAACTGATGAGAAGTGGATTGTTTACAACAATGTGGTGCACAAACAGTCTTGGTACCAACGTGATGATTCACCTCAAACGACATCGAAAGCAGACATTCATCAGAGGAAGGTTATGCTCTCAGTGTGGTGGGATTTTAAAGGTGTCATGTCTTTCGAGCTCCTATCAAGGAATCAAACAATCAATTTGAATGTGTACTGTTGGCATTTGGTCAATTTGAACAAATTCATCATCCAGAAATGTCCAGAGCTTGTTAATTGTAAAGGAGTTGTGTTCCATTGCAACACGAGACCACATACAAGTTTGATCACCCATCAAAAATGATTGGACCTTGGATGGGATGTGTTGCCACACCCACCATACTCACCTGACCTTGCGCCGTCAGACTTCCACTTGTTTAGCTGTCTTCAAAACTCTGCGTGGTATAACTTTCAATCCAGATGAGGCTGTGAATCAGCACCTTGTTCAGTTTTTCACAAATAAAAACAGGTCCTTCAATGACAAGGAATTATGAAGCTCACTGAAAGATGGCAAAAGGTTATTGAGCAAAATGGGCAACAATATCATTGATTGATCTTTGTTCTTTATATAAATAAATGATCTTTGAAAAACAGACAAAATACATCATGACTTTTCTGACAACTCAATAGTATATTTCAAAGAAGTAGAAATAGGCCTGAGCAGTAGATAATGGCTCAAAGGCCCATTATTAGACGAGAAATTACATTCCAAAGAGTTTGGAGTGGGCCACGCACAAAAGTGAGACTCGAAAAAGGGAGAAAGGGGTAAAAAAAGGAAGAAGCGGTCAAAAAGAGGGCAAAGCAGTGAAAAAA
>NW_017734932.1:0-813 GCF_001890085.2 Hipposideros armiger
AAATGTACTATTAATTGCATAATGTATTTATTTTTGCATGTGGTCATTGCCAAATACATGCATATGTCAAATTCCAGTAATACCATGAAAAATAAGAAAATATGTCAAATGTAGAGAAGTTTACAGTTAACTTGATAATATAGGCATACATAGGTAAACATATGTATCAATAAATAATAAAAACAATACAGAAAATATAGGCAGTACAATTAATATTTCAGCTAAAAAGCTTGAATGCAACTGTATATTTCAAGGAAGTCTTCAGTAAAAAGATAATATCTGAGCTCTCTTGTAAGATGAATATAAGGTAAAGTTGAGTTTGAATTGCATACTAGAGTTCTAGAGGTATATTTCAGATCTTATGCCAGCTTTCAAAACCAGGTCAACAAAGTCATTCAGCTAAACAGATGCCAATGTAAAGGGAGGAGATCAGTAGCACACACATATTTATGTGTATGCATGTATATGTTATATATATTTATTTATATATTGTGTATATATGTTTGTGCACGTGTATACCTACATGTAATATATACTATAACATGTATATAATGCATGTATATGTATACATGCATATTTATGGGTAATGTTTTGCATATCTTCCCTTGATTCTAAAGAAAATATTAAATTGATGCTTAATTTCTCTTTGGATAGTAAATTATAAAAATAGTAGTTTTAGAATTTTAGGCTCTTTAAATAAACATGCATTTGGTAGGAATGAGGCACCATGCACTTACAGTTGGCTTAAATGCATTAGCCATGATTGAGTAAAGCTTTTTCAATGTCAGAGCTCCATAGCAGAGTGAGTCTTGA
>NW_017734932.1:3790-4896 GCF_001890085.2 Hipposideros armiger
GGACTTTATAAATGTTTTCTTACCTGACTTACAGTCACCTTTACTATGAAATGAAACATTGTTCAACTGCTTTGTAAATTAATATAAAATATATATATATATATATATATATATATCCCTAAAGATATAGGAATGACTATTACTGCCATATTTATTTAGTTGAAGAATGTCTTGGTGTTAATTCATTCATATTTTTATAAATGTATATTTATATTTTTGTATTTTTATGAAATAAACTAGTATTTATAAAAATAAATTTCATTTTATTTAATTCCTAGAAGCAGGTCTGATCTCATAACAAGTTTTTTTATACCTTTAAAGGCGAAACATGACTTAGGGAAAAACCAGCTAAGCTACTGCTTGCGGTTCAGAACTAGAATGTAGTGGAACCATAAAAGAGCGTTAGTATAAATTGGGATTTTTTCTGCCTCAACACTCTAATATGGACAGGCATTTATTGAACCATGGGTGTCTATGCATCAATAGGATGTGAGACACATTTGGAATATAAAATATTATAAAAATAATTGTGAATAATTACGTTTTTGCACAATTCTTTAATATAGGTTCAACCACGGAATTGTATTCGAGAGTAAATAATGTAGATGAACAAATTTAAGTTACTCTTTTTTCATCAATAGTATAGTTACCAAAGAGAAATATTAATTCTAATTATTTTCTCTATGATCAGACAATCATGGAATATACTCTGGGTAGCATTTAAATGTATATCAAGAAATTTGGGGGGGAGGGATTCAACTGACCACTTAATTGAGGAGATTCAAAGCCTTCATATTTGAGGAAACCTTGGAAGAAGTAGTGACATGTAGTCTGGAGGTAAGAAACCTTACAGAATGTGAAGTTCTACTGATGACCAGGGTTGTCCAGAAAACAAAACATAGGCACCTTCAGAGATGGAAAAGAAGGGGAAGGAAATGGAAGATTATGCATAATAATACTTTGCAAATCTTTGAAAGATCGCCATACAGAAAATTTGCTCTGTTTTGGCCTAGAAAGTAAAACCTAAACCAAAAGAAGAAAACTTTACAGGAAGATCACATTATCCATTTTCGGTGCCATGAATGAGCCTTCGCTTTCTCTTTTAT
>NW_017734933.1:0-1475 GCF_001890085.2 Hipposideros armiger
TATTTCCACTAGAGTAGGAGGAGAGACTTCAGGAGAGATGAGCAATGTTGGAAAGGCTTTGGCACTCTTAGAAGTGTGTTGGGGAGAGAGGGTATCAATACTAAATCGGGGATGTGAAGGCATGGCTTAAAAACCTAAGTTAAGGCATCATCTCACAGCAATATGCTATCAAACCACAGTCATATAAAGTTCGATATTCAATGCTTTCTGTAGGACATGTGCTATATATCTACCCCTGTAAGGACAGCTTTTTGACTAGTGGTACTTTACATTTTTGTGTCTCTTAGAGTGTCTAACATGATAATATATAATCTGATTATGTAATGATTTAAATTAGCTTTTCCACCTGTAAAAATAAATTCTTAAATTATCTAGATTACAAAATGATTTTTATTTAATTCTGAAGTTGTATTTTATTTTGTCTTTTACTTTTATGCTCTTTAAGGATTTACTGTAGCTAAATCTCTTTAATCAAGAGTTATTTATTCACTATAAATTCAATGTACTATAATAGAAAGATAGTCAGGCCCCCAACTATATTTTCTACTTGAGATGGCTGGTATCATTAAAATACATTTGTAGATACCAGTTCTAGGTAATGAGGCAAATGTTTTGCCTAAAACCTTACACATAATTAGTTTATAAGTTAAAAAAAATCCTTATAGCAATTGAGGCAACACAATCACTTATTTGAAAAGTCTTTACAAAGAATTTACTATGAATTTGATTTAAATAGGACATACAGGATAAATTTTAGGTGCCTCAAAGAATCAGGTCTCAATATTTTTCCTTTTACTCCTAAGTTTATGCTGTCTGTAATCAAAGACATTTACAAACAATTTAATGTCATAACCAGTTTGGTTTTTTTTTAAGTAAGCTACATTAACTTATTTTAAATTTGGATTCTGTACCAAAGGAGTTGTGTAACTCCTCTGGTGTACCAAGGCTGTAACGAACTCTGCACCAGGGAGAACATGGGTGAGTATTAAATAGTATATGGATTTCTTGTGGTGGGGTTCTGTTTTACTTGATTTACTTTTGCAAGCACTATATTTCTAATTAACTGGCCAAATCAAATTAAACCTGCTGAATTTATAGTGAACATGGCCTTTGTGTTCTGTGCTGAAACGTTCATCCACAAACTGTCAAAAATTCTATCAATATTCAATTCCCCTGCCAGTGTGAATCAAAGCCTTCCCCACCACACATACACTTCTGGGGAGAGGGCTTAAGGAAGGAGCAATGACATGGTGCATCACTTTTTATTTATGAGTACGCGGTGCCCATGTTTTCAGCACTGGATAGGAATGCAGTAGCACATTGAAAACACATTCACCGTTCACTTACCTGTGAACATGAATTTATCTGTGAAATGGTTTCTATGAACAAATTTAAATAAGAGAGAAATATGCTTAGATGTTTTTGTATAGAACAAATACTGCCCTCCTTTGATATTTCTTTTTTTTTTTTTTAAA
>NW_017734933.1:5312-8816 GCF_001890085.2 Hipposideros armiger
TGACGACATCTCCTACTAAATATGCTTTTGAAAAATGCTGGCTATCTGCCCTACTTGTTTCCTTGGTGTTCTGTCTCAGTTTATGTCCTAAAGTCCTCAAGACGTGTCTCCTCTTATGTCTGCAGAACCAGGTAAAAAGCCATGAAAGCCCCTTTTTCTTTGGCTCAGGGGACTCCTCTCCCACATTGCACTTCAGACCCCTCCTCCATTGCTATCTCATCCTTCCCCGTGACTCTTGACCGTTTGCTTTAATCTTGTTTCAGTTTTCTCATTATTCACTTATTTGCATTTGAAAACCCAATTCTAGATTTGTTTATATGAGGTATAAGATAACATGGGACCAGATTTCAAACTATATTGCCATGTCACAGTAATCAAAATGGTATGGTATTGGCATAAAAATAGATACATAGATCAATAGAACAGAATAGGGGGCCTAGAAATAAACCCACACATACATGGTCAATTAAATTTTGACAAGGGGAAATAGAAATACACAATGGGGAAAAGATTGTCTCTTCAATAAACAGTGCTGGGAAAATTGGGTAACAACATGACAAAGAACAAAATTGGACACCTACCTTACACTGTATACAAAAACCAACTAAAAATAGATTGAAGATTTGAAATTAAGAGCTGAAACTGTAAAATCCTAGAAGAAACATAAGGGATAAGCTCCTTCACATTAGTCATAACATGATATTTTGGATTTAGCACCAAAAGCACAAGTAACAAAAGCAATAATAAACAAGTGGGACTACTACAAACTAAATAGTTTCTGTACAGCAAAGGAAATTATCAACAAAATGAAAAAAATGTATGGAATGGGAGAAAATATTTACAAGCCACCCATCTGATAAGGGGTTACATTCAAAATATATAAGGAACTCATACAACTTAATAGCAAAAACCAACCAATCCAATTAAAAAATGCACAAAGGAATTGAATAGGCATATTTCCAAAGAAGATATATAAATGGTTAATAGCTATATGAAAGGTGCCATACCATTAATCATCAGGGAAATTCATCACCAAAATTATAATTAGATATCACCGCACACATTTTAGAATGCCTGTTATCAAAAAGACAATGGATAAATGCTGGCTGATGAGGACATGGAGAAAAGGGGACCCTTGTGTACTGCTGGGGAATGTGAACTGGAACTGGTACAATTAGAATCTNCTAGATGTCCTTCAAGGGGTAAATGGTTAAACAAATACTGGTGCATCCATACCATGGGATACTGGGGGGCCCAGCTGTTAGGGCCTCTCAGAAAATTACAGGCTTTGGAGACCAGCCTGCCCCTCCCCCTTGGGTGGGACAGAGAGAAGACAAACAACTTGTTGATGTAAGTTTCTGGTCAATTACTTGTTGATGTTAAGTTTCTTTCCTGTATGCAACTGTGCTGGCACCATACAGCTGTTGTTTGTACCAGGGTATAAAGCCCCGCTCTCTGGCCCGGCCTCAGATCGCTAAAGAGCTGTTGCTGCGTTTATGGCACACAGCCTGCTGCGTGCCTTCTTTCTGCTGATCATCTCACCACCGAGACAGTCCCTGATTGACACCCTCGGACCCGACAAACAGTAAAACAGGATGAACTGTTGATACACACCACAATCTGGTAAATTTCCTGAGAATTATGCTGAGTGAAAAAGCAAGCCCCCAAGCTTTACACACAATATTGATTCCATTTATATCATATTCTTTAAATGTAAAACTTAAGAAATAAAGAATAGATTAGTGGTATCAAAGGCTTAAGGAGGTGCTCAGAGGTGGGAAGGAAATGGGTGTGGCTATAAGAAGGCCTCACAAGGTATTCTTGTGATGATAAAAATGTTCTATATTTTGACCCTATCAATGCCAAAATCCTGCTTATTAAAATATAACTTAGCATGGGACAAACCAGGATAAAGGGTAAATAAGATTTCTCTTATTTCTTACAATAGCATATGAAATGAAAATAACCTAAAAATATAAAATTTAATTTAAAATTATATACATATAAAAATAATTATTAGGGCAAAATGTACTCCTCTAAAAGTATGGGTACTTAATGATGGTTTGCTCTTTCTCACCTAACATCAGTTTCAGAGAGCTTCTTTTCATGGTTTTATGTCCTGGAAACCTCTATTCTATACAGTTGGAGAGCCAGTCTCTGTTCTATGTATACAATGTTCCTATTTATTTCTCCAAACATGCAAAGTGCTAGTAAAAATAAAATTCTAACAAAGATGATATGTTTACTTTTCAAACAATAGGTGGCATCTGAGTTTCACAAATAAAATGGATGATTCTTGCTTGTCTATCAGGAAATGTTATCATGTTTTAAAAATTAATTTAAATTTAATTTATGTGCACAGTACTCTTCATAGTTTATGATATGTTTATCATTATTGCTAAACTGAAACAATACACATTTGTTTTTCTAAAATTAACACTGGGAATTTTGCTTTTTTTGGAAAAATATGAAAATAATTTCATAATGCAATTTTATGTCCTTTTGAATACATTACAATTTATACACTGTATGAGAATCCTCTTTTTTCTATCAAAATATATTGGAAGTTTTAACTAAAACCCAGCAAATTCTACCATCAAATGTTAACTTTCCTGATTTTAGTTAATATTTAGAGATGTAGAAAAATCTAAGTATTCAATATGTGAATAATACATAACTATTTTCTAATAAAATTTGCATTATTTGGAAATACTAGCCTTCTAACTATGTGAATTTTGACCCCTTTTATATCTTAGGTACCAAATGTTTTCTTGTTCCCCTCCTCTAGGATTGGAAGCTTATTCTGGGGTTAGTTTAAGCCTGAGGAATCATACCAGCTGAGACTAATCACTTCCTATTGCTTTCAGGAGTTCAGTATTGATTGGCTACTTCTACTCCAGCTTAACAACAACAAAATCTGAAGCCTTCCGTGTGATTCTCTAGGTGTAAACTCACACATGTATTCAGAGTTGTTGACTTTATTCTTTCCTAAGAACCATTAGGCTATATGATTCTGAATATATTTGTATTCTATGTTGTCATTCTTTCACGGTGCCTGTTAGCGCACAACCCTCCAGGGGAGGCCATGAAGAACGCTACCTTCCAGCTTTGCCATGACTACCTGGGTCCTGGCTCTCAGCCTAGTCCCCAGACTAGTAGAATAAAAACCTAAACCCCAACTCAATGAGTTTAGAAACAATCCCAGGTTTTCCACTGAGAGATTGCATTTGAATCCATGCCCTGCCATTTTTGAGCTCTAAAACTATGGTCAAATTTCCAAACCTATTTAAGATTTTGCTTCATCTACATGATCTGGTGTGAAAATTAAGTTAAATAATGTATGTGTTAACTATTCTATAACAGGGGCCTTACTCATTTTTTTTTTACTGTTCATTAGGAAATACTGTTTTTAAGATGAATTCAATGTATAATTTCAAGCTATTGTTAGAAGAATAACAATATTCTTCTATTGTTATTGTCAGCTATGGGAAATTAAAAAAAAAA
>NW_017734933.1:10886-12427 GCF_001890085.2 Hipposideros armiger
GGCAACACTGCTAAACTCAGCATAATCTATTGGTGCTGTAAACTGTCTAATAAATCTCCAGCCCTGCCATACATTGCAAATAACCCAGTGACATGACAAACATATCAGCAGTGGAAATGACTGTTCATACAGAATGATCTAGTACTAAGATTTAGTTCAACTTAATGGCATTAGTGAACGTTCTATACTGTAGCAAATCTTAAGAAGACCTTGTTATTCATGTTCCCTATTCATTTTAGTAATATGGAAGCTAACACTTTCACTGCTAAGCTGAGGCTGCTGTAATGTTTTTGGTGGTGGGTAGCAATGAGTTACCTCCTTGATTGGTCCTCTTCTGATCAGTGCTGTTTATGGAGAATTTCATCTACTATCTAGCTTGAGAAGACTAAATTACAACATGAATGAAGTGATAAAAAACACAAGTAATGTGTGTCACATGTAGAATATCCATTGTAACAATCAGAGTCCCAGAAAGAAATAGAATCAAGCTCAGATGATAGGAGACTTTAATGGATATAGAATTTAAGGAATTATGGCAAGATTAAGGAAATCAACAAGGAAGTTGAGGAATTGAGAGACAAGCAACATAGAGATACCTTCACTAGCCCAGTGAAAATGGGAGTGCATAGGCAGAGACAGAAACTGGAGTAGTGGAGGGATGCAAAACTCTGCCAAGAACACATCTCAGAGAACATAGGGAATCTCTCTCCTCACACCCTCTAATTTACCGATGTTCCAATTGGCTGAATACAAATGGAAGCCAGCTGGCAAGATGCAGTCCATAGGACTCAGCATCCTGGAGTATAAAACGGCACAAGGAAGGGCCAAGAATGAATCTGGGACAAGGTAGGTGGCAAAGGTGAATAACCAGCAAACGCTGACAAAAATAAACCTTCTGTAATGGCTACTTCTTACATGAATTTTTCTACTTTGGGCACCAGTTAGAGACTTGCTTATAAGGCATATCAATTTAACGACACTCTAAGAGGTTCTTTAAATGAGAATTTAATGTGCTGTGGCTCAGTGGCTTCTCTTGGTGCTCCAATCCCAACTACCCATTTGCATCTCTAATGTACGTAGAGGTCACGGAACCAAGAGAAAGAAATGCCATCAATGGGATTCAGACAATCTGATGGTTAAGGGGGCTCCAATGAATGCTGGTTGGCAGAGAAAAAGGGAAAATGGAGCCTATCGAACAATGGAGCCTCAGTTATCAGGGAAGTATAGGTTGTGATTTTGGGCAATTTTGCTATTTCTCCCATCATTATCTGGGAAATCTTTGCTGTAACACTGTTAGAGTGCGTGTGGTGCTGGAACCGGAGGAAGTAGTCTGCCAGCCCGGGGCAGTGCCTTTCCATGGGGCTGTCCTATCCTGAGTTTTGAAATCCCAACTTGGTTTGCCATGGTGACCAATGGAAAAGCTGTCTCACTAGCCACCAGAATTTTTTCTGTCTCAAACAACAGGATACTTTCTCTACCTCTATTGAATGGAACACAGAAGATTCATTTTTTTTTAACCTCTCGGGAGCAATAATGTAGAT
>NW_017734934.1:0-2288 GCF_001890085.2 Hipposideros armiger
AAGGAAAGAAAAGGAGAGGCAACATAAAGACAGGTAAACACAATAAGATAAGAACAATAGTACAGGAAAAATAACTACCAAAGTGAAAATGAAATAAAGTGAAGCTTAAGACCCTGTTTTTAACAATTCAAAGCAAATAATTTTGAAACCCTAGATACCATGCATAATAGTCTCAAAAATGTAATTCACAAAGCATGACTCCATGAGGGTTGAAAAGTCTAAATAAACCAAGTGACAATAGCAGTTGTAGAAAACATTTTCTTTTTATTTAATTAAAGTTTATTGGGGTGACAATTGTTAATAAAGTTACATAAATTCAAGTGAACAATTTTGTAACACATCATGTATAGATCATGTTGTGTGTTCACCACCCAGAGTCAGTTCTCCTACCATCACTATATATTTGTTCCTGTTTACCCTAATCTACGAACCCCCCCCTTGACCCCTGCTTACCCTCCGGTAACCACAAAACTATTGTGTTTTTATTTCTCCATTTGTTTTCTTGTTCCTTTATTGTTTTCAGTTTTAAATATCACATATCATTGAAATCATATGGTTCTCGACTTTTTCTGTCTGACTTATTTCACTTAGCATAACAATCTTAAGCTCCATCTATGTTGTCACAAATGGCACTATTTCATCTTCTCTGATGACACAATAGTATTCCATTGTGTATATATACCACATCTTCTTTATTCAATCATCTGTTTAAGGATATTTTGGTTTCCATGTCTTGGCCACTGTAAATAAAGCTGCAATGAACGTAGGAGTTCATATAACTTTACGGATAAATGTTTTCAGATTTTTGGGTAGATACCCAGGAGATGGATTGCTGGGTCATATGGTAATTCTATTCTTAATTTTGTAAGGAACCTCCACACTGCCTTCCATAGCAGCTGCACCAATCTGCATTCCCACCAACAGTGTATGTGGGTTTCTTTTTCTTCACAGCCTCTCCAACACTTGTTATTTTTTTACTTGTTGATGATGGCCATTCTAACTGGTGTGAGGTGATATCTCATTGTGGTTTTATTTGTATTTCTATGATGATTAGTGAGGTTGAGCATTTTTTCATATGTCTATTGGCCATCTGTATGTCTTCTTCAGAGAAATGTCTATTCAGGTCCTCTGCCCAAACTAAAAAACTTCTGCACAGCAAAAGAAACCATTGACAAAATAAAGAGGCAACCAACCAAATGGGAGATTTTTGCAAATAATACTTCTAATAAGGGGCTTATATATAAAAAATATATAAGGAACTTATACAACTCAACAACAAAAAGCAAACAATCCAATTAGAAAACATTTTCAAAGAACTATTGCAAAAATGTCCTAGTCCCAGAGAACTCAAAGGGAAATTCTTAAAGGAACAGATAATTCTAATGATAACTAAATTTTGTACAGCATAGATGAAAACATCTTCCAAAAAATGTTATAGTATGACATTGACATCTAAATCTAAAATGCTACAGATATATAGAAAATAAAACTACAGAACATTTTTTAGAAAGAGCAAGATAAAAATTTGAAATAAATATTAACAAAATTTTTAGTAGCATATGAAAAAATAATGCATCATGACCAAAGCTTTTTATATTCCTGGTATACAAGGATAGTTTGATATTATAATAGGCTTTAATATGACTCACTAAGTGAAGAAATCTAAGGACAGAAACCAACTGATCACCTTAGTTGCTGAAAGAATACATTAAAAACTCCACTCATTTCTGATAAAACAATAATAATATTTAAATTGATAGATTATTTCTTAGCAGATGCTATGCAAACATATTTTTATGAGGGAAAACACTGTTTTCAGGCTTGCTAAAGTGGAAATGAGCAAAAGAATTCACTTTCTTTACACTGTTTAATATTCTGTTGAAGGCATTAACCAGCATAATCAGACAACAAAATATTTTGCAATGCTTAAAACCAGTACTATGTTTATATGCAGGCATCATAATAGTTAGAAAAACCTGAGTACCTAAGAGAAAATCCAAAATAAACAAACAATAAAGTAAGCAGATATAAAGTTGATATACAAATTCATTAGTTTTTATATATTCAAACAATCATTACAGACAATCCTTGCTGTGTATGGCTCAAATTTTAATTACCATGATATAGTAACTATTATTATTATTACATAGTTAATATATATGTAATATATATTTATATATGTATAATATATATTATATATTATATAAAATGTAAACTTCATTGCTAATTCTTGAGTCCTTTAATCACTACACAAATAACAGATATGCATCATGATAAATCAAGAGTTA
>NW_017734935.1:0-2728 GCF_001890085.2 Hipposideros armiger
ATTTGGATGTGCACTTTGGGGTAACACAATGAATTGCACTGAAAGCTTTAACTGACAACTAGGAAACAGCTCCAATTTATGACGCACAGCACAACTCCCTCTTGGTTCCGGCCCCAGAGTGCTGGGCCCACGCTCCAACTTACTGCATGCCGTTTCGTCCTGGTTTTATCCACTGCTTTTTCCATTTTGACTGCTTTTTCACAATTTTTCCTGTTTATTTCTGTAATCACTTTGAGATGAGAGAAAGAAACAGAAAACAAACTCTTTTCCAATTTTCAAAGTTTTAAGAACAGCTAGTGCTGTGTGCTAGATACAATTCTAAGCACTTTCCAGGCATGAACTCATTTAGTTCTCTCAACAACCCTGAGACAGGAACTATTATTGTTCCAATTTTGCAAATAAGGACCTAAAAACAGAGGTTAGAAACTTGCCGAAGGTCATTCAGCTAATACACGATTAAGTAAGATTTCTAACCCAGGTAGTCTGGCTTAGTCTGCAAACTTGACCACTATGGCATACTGCCTTTCTGAATAAGCAATGTCCTGTCCGAACTCTGTAGTTATATTGAACTATATTAAGGGTTCCTTCCTATACATGAAATAAGTTAATTTATAATATATTATTTTGTTTAAAATAAATTTTTAATATATATTAAAGTAGTAAAAAGAAAATTTACTACATTGTCTCTATTAGCAGTTATGAATACCTTATACAAGTATTAGTCTCTTGAAATAAGGCTAGGGTACATATCTATCAGTATTCTAAATTTTATTGTCACCGTGAAAAACTGACATCCTCTACATTATTTCTAATAAGTTATGTATGCTTTGTTAAATTTTGAAAAATCACTGTTTTATTAAGGTTTGAGCACTGAAATGCCAAATTTATTATTCTAATTCAGAAACCAATCTAACCTGAAATTTGTAATAAAACTTACAATTAACAGGAGTCGTGATCAATCTGAGAGTTGTGGCTAGGCTGAAATAATGTTTGGGGTAAATATTTCAGCTAGTCAATTGCAATCTTTATAATCAAGATATTATACACTATATTTGTGAGCTTTTCCTGACTGACTTAGCCAAGCTACATGGCACCATATTTGATGGCAAGACTCTCGTGGGGAAGAAGGGAGAATAAAAATCAACACTGAATAAGGAACTTTATGTACTAAACACTATACCAAAAGTTGTATCTATTTAATGTATAAATTATAATTATATAATGTATATTTATACATATTGTGTGTATATACATATTAGTTTAATCCTTACAACTCTTTGAGGCAGGCGATATCACCATCTCACAGGACAATCTGAGAGGTTCAGAGTAGCTTGCTTACCATCAATGACACATTTACTAAGCTGAAAGGACGATCTGAAGCCAGGGGTCTTCTGACTCCAGAATCCATGCTCTTTCTGCCACAATGTATTTTTTTGTTTTTTGTTTTGACCAAGACCATCCCCTGTGGTCTATCATCTCTGGTCCAACCTAATTAAAGGGGGCACGTGCTGGAACCCCTGACTACAGAGAGGTGACACATTATGGTAGCCAGATGCAACAGAAATAAGAATAGTCTTAGAATGTTTCGCCTACAGTAAACTGTCATCATAAGCCCCTGATATTTTTACCAAAACGATCATTTTAGCTGGGGTGGAGGAGGAAGACCAGTGGGTGATCATGTACTTTTTCTATCTTTCTCAGTAATTACAGAGTGGTTTCCTCGGATGGAACCTACATTTAAAAAGCAACACACTGAGGCAGGGAAGGCAACCGCTTTCCAGATGAAAACATTGTTTATTTTAGTCAACCACTCTTTACCCAATTAAAAGCCCTAACATTGGGTCGGTACTGGACATAATCTGGAATTAATTTCAGAACTTCTAAAGCTATCTCTGGGAAGCTTTCCAAGCAGATCGTTTGACTTTGCAGTCCCTTCAGATTGAACACCTCTGAACACGTAGGAGACAAGCCTGATGATGTTCTGAAGCAACAAGCCCCAGTTCCACAAGCCCTGGAATGTCTCGCTCCCAGAGTCAGTGCACCACAACCAACAAGGGCCATTCAGGTCAGATGCCTCAGATGGATGTGGACTCAACTAGTCATCCTATTTGGGGTGATGGTGTTGCCTCAACCCAATTCAGACAGCTGGCTAATAACCTGTCAAACAAAGTAAAGTGCTTGCCTGAAGGGTCAACCACTGCCAACAATAAGAAGATATAAAAGTAAATATTAAAAAGCACACAGTTCTTATAATAAAAGTCAAGTTTTAAAAATTTAATTGGCTTTATATGCTAGAAAAAAATTGTGTTCAGAATATTTGAGATGATACATTTTAAAGAAAGCGAATATGGGCTGGTCGAGTGGCTCAGTTGGTAACGAGTTAGCTTAAGAGCATGAGCTCTGAGCAACAGGGTCGCCGGTTCGATTCCCAAATGGGCCAGTGATGCTGCGCCTGAGCTGAGCTGCCGCTGTTGGCAGGATGACTCAGCTTGTGAGAGCACGTGCTCCTAACAACAAGATTGCCTGTTCAATGGTGGGCTATGCCCATCTGCAACTAAGACTGAACTCAGCACCTTGAGCTGAGCTGCCACCTGGATGGCTCAGTGGATACAACATGCACTCTTAACAACGAGGCTGCTGATTCGACTCCCGCATGGGATGGTGGCTACGCCCACCCACAACTAAGACTGTAACACAGCACCTTGAGCTTAAGAGGCCACGGGCTGCC
>NW_017731387.1:0-799 GCF_001890085.2 Hipposideros armiger
TATATATCTCTATACTATTTGTGTTTTTGTAGCCAGGAATATGGAGCTGTAGACACAGGAAACAAATGGAGAAGCTTAGGGCTGTTTTAAAAAGCTGTCGCCATAGTAGAGCTAATTACCATCTTTAATAGCCATCCCATTTTCCTCCTCCTATTTACCTAAAGCATCTCTTGCCATGAAAACATTCCTAGTGTTTGATTATGTGTGTTACTTACTTATGTTTTACGATCTGTAAAGAAAAGCCTGTTGATCCCGCAGAGGGACGGATTGCCTAATATTTAGATAGCACTCACTATATTTTATGTTCAAGATAACTGCCATTTGAGGAAAGATTATTTATTTGCCATGACAAATCTCAAATGGGAAATGAAACAAGATTTAACTAGAAAAATGTTTCTAGGCCAGAGTCACATGTGCATTGCAAGAGAGAAAAACAAAGTTCCCTTGAAAGTGGTTTTAATTATTCAGAGTCTCTGACGTGATTTCAATATAACACAACCCAAATGCTGCCTAAACTTGCCAATTTTGATGAGTAGCGCAACAGTACGCTCCGCTGTTTGAGGAAGGCGGCTTTTCCTCCCAGACTGTGTGGATTCCATCTCCAACTCCCATGAAAACTGAGTCGCTGGACTTACATTAACTGAGCTTCCTAAGCGTCTCTGAAAGCCCTTGCAGGTTCTTTTCTAGAGCAAACTTTTAAGGGCCAGCTCAACAGTCTAAAGCCCCAGGCTCCTGGGCTATTGGCCACCCATATTGGAATGATTTCCTGCTTCCTCAGAAAGACACAAAGACCTCACTT
>NW_017731387.1:5774-11037 GCF_001890085.2 Hipposideros armiger
TATACGTGTGGGTGCGTCCGAAACTCTCTCCAATGTGGGAATGAAAACAGTGGCGCCAACTGCTGCCTGCTGGATACGTGTCACTGGAGAGCTCACCAGGGCCAATGAATGAATTCACCAGGGGTTTATTTTGCCTCTAGAGCATATTAAAAAGTATGATATAATAATTTTATATTAAATATATACTAAATTACCACACTATTGTATGAAAGTAGTATATATTAAATATATACATTATTATAATTCAGGGTTATATATTAATTGTCTCTTTTAACTACTATATATTAAAATCCATAGAACATACTAGAAGGTTCATTGGGTGCTATGAACAAATGGCAACAACTATATAATATTAACAGAATGCGCTGCAAACAGTGGGCTTATTTCTTAAACTGCCACCCCCAGCAACAACCAGCTTCTAACATTTCATGATTCAATGTATGTGCATGAGTTCATTTTGGGTTTTCACCATACGAAAGTATAGGAGTAAACACGCTTTAATTGTGCACATTTAAACGTGGGTTGCTTTTCAGCCTTAGTTTGGCTGAAATAGAAACAGATTCAAAGTGCTCAGGGGTGAGCAGATGACAGCGGGTCCAAACCACAGCCTTTCCGAGCCTGCACAGATGGCAGCTCAGTGACCCTGGGACCTGCCTGCCCTGCCGTCTCTGACTGTGTCCTGAGGGTGACACTGCTTTGACCCCAGACATCGTACTTGACCTATCCGTTCCCAGGGACACTAAAGATGCTCAGATATCTGCCACACCATCCATGCCTCCTTCTGGAATTCTCCCAGGATCACCTTCTATCTACCTGTTCTGTTACTCTTCATGACATTTTTTTGTTTCTCGACCCCTGTGGATACCCTACTGCCACTCCATAGAAGACACTCATGTTTTACTGACATTCTTACAGGGCATTGCTTCCAGAATCTCCCCACCCACTCCTTGCACCCAAACCATGAGAAAGAGGAAACATTCCTGAATGTCAGACACAGTACCTGGAGAGACTCCCCAAGGTCCTGCGTTAGGGAAGGAATTGGACAGCTAGAAACCACCAGACATGCATGCATTCAGCGAACAACTTGGATCCTTCCCAAATAATCCAACTCCCGCCCTTCACTTCTGGCATCTTCTAAAGAGCTCCGGACTTGAGGAAGTTTGCCTGCCTTTTCTAGTCCCAAACTATGACTCTCCAAACCATGAAAGCAAGGAAAGGGAATCTCTACCTCATTAAGCTCCAAAGTACTTTAAAAAACACCCCATCAACCACATTCTCGTCTTTTTTCTTGCTCTTTTATTCTAGCATTCCTTACCCCTCCCTACCCCACCCCCCTACTGGAGAGAGAGAGAGACAGACAGACAGACAGACAGACACACGGTTAGCCTACACATGGACACGGCATCAACAATCTTACCTACTCCGGTGCATCAGACCTCATCTGGAGATTCTCACAGGCATATTAACGCCCTGGAGAATAATGGTGAGTACAAAAACAACCCCATGAGGACCAGCTGGACGAACTACAAAGATTTACCTAGCAAAAAGACCTCTTTAGATCTTTCAGTTGTTACAAGTCCTTAATAATTTGACTATTCCTTAGTACATTGACAGGTTGATTTTAATAATTCACAATAATTTGATAAGAAGTCTTTGCAGTGGTAGGTATTGGAATTGGTATTGGTACTCAGTTCTCTGGGTTGCTGTTTTTTAAAGGAAAATACTTTACACTACCCATTTTTCTAAAACTAGAAAAAATGACTTATTTGGTGGGGGAAATTTGAATAGCACATTGAAGAGTTCGTGGGGCTACTGTTTGCAATCATCTGACCACTTCTGACGGGCTGATGCTCAGAGACAAAAGCTCTTTATCAGCAATGCGCTGCTTTTCATATTCCACGCAGCCTCTCTTTGCATAGATATGTGCATAAAAACAGCACATTTGTGCAGAGGCCAAAGTGCTGCCAAAGGTAATTGCACCGAGAGTCAAGTTCTTCTCTGCCAGGAAAACTAAAATGCTGGGTATCCCATAAAAGTTCAGAACCTGGTTTCAAAAGGATCACACAGAGAGGAAATAAAAGTTAGCCTTGTGGACCGCTCTGCAGGATCCATTTGTAAGTATGAGATTCTCTAAAATAGTTGATGGATATAATGATATTCGCTTGATTTAAGTGATGAGTGGTTATCAAAGGCGGGACTGCTGGAAGCCGTGGCACGTTTCTTCTAAGGAAAACAAGCTAGTAAACATATATGTTTGCCTGGCCAAGGCTTTCTACACCTTAAAAAAAAATTTTTTTNTCAATTGGAAAAAATAATAAAATCAAATATCAGGAGTTAATGCAAATGACACAAGTCTAAATGTTGCCAGGCAAATACCCTTGTAGTTAGTGTTCTATGTCTTGCTCAGCGGTGAAGAAGAAGATGGAAGGGCCCCCACCAAATGCACTGGCCTCTGCTCAGAGACCAACGGCCACTGACACCTTCTGGAAGGCTGGTGAAGTCCTGAAATCCATCTCATTAAAGGCCATCTGACACGGAGTCCCAATTTCCTCTTCTGAAAAGTGAAGGTAGTAAGGTCTACCTCTGAGGGTTGCTGGAAGGATTGGGTGAGGTTCAAGTCCACTGTGTCCACTGTAGGCCCTATACAAGTGGTACTTATTACTCTGATTAATAAACACTCCATAATAACAGCCAAGGGACAGCAAGTAACATGGAATGCACTAGAACTTCCCAAATAGACCGGTGACCAACCGGACTGCCTCGGAGGCATGTGTGATTGAGGACTAAGCCCTGAGCCAAAGCTGATAGGTCTGCTCGCTAGACCTGGCCCTACGCCCTTAGCTGTGACACCTGAGGCATTCATGACCCCTCTCTCTCTTTTAATTTTGTCATGTGACATGTAAGGAGACCACCTAAATGATTTGGAATGTCCCGAAAGCTCACATGCTATTATTTTTATGAACCCTCTGGATTAAGCCAGTCCCCTCTACAGTATCTGAGAGGCCATTCTGAACTTTCTGAAGGAATATGACTAGATCATATCCTGGAGCTTTGGGGGCACAGGGGTGACTAGTACACAGAAGATAGCTCCCTGGAGACATGCTAACTAGAACCCTTGAACTCCTAAGCTTCTTCAAACCACATCCTCCTAGTTGACTGTCCTGGACCCCAAATTCACTCATTTCTGTTGCTAGGAACAAACTGTGGTATGTTTGATAAAGAGCCTTTCTGTTAGGGGCCTGGAGCACTTGACAGATGCTATCGCATGAAAACTGTTAGTTATGAGAGGGTAGCTAGTGTGAAAAATCAATCTACTGATAAGGAATCTGAAGCACTGAAAGTCAAATGACTTTCTCTTGAGCACCAAGCAAGTCAAAGGCAATGTAAGTGTCCAAATCAGGCCTCCCAATTATGTCAACTGCAAATGCCGGGGACTCCGACGTCCCCTGTTATGAACCTGTCCCCTGGAGGCCTCAGCTGTGCTTCTCCCCCTCAGACCCCTCCACCTCGTCGCCTGCACCAGGTGACATTCAGCACTGCCCTCAGGCCACCAGGAGCACCTCTGTCATCTCCACCATCATCACCTCTCCACTCTCAGCAGCTCTGTGGCCAACAGTCCTCCTGACACCCTGAGGTTTCATCTGGTCATAATGTCAGGAGGACTGCCTGAATGCCTTCCCTCTAAGCCTTGGTGTGGAGAACAGGATTGTCCACAGCCCAAGTCAAAACGTCCACAAAACTGGCCTTCAGGTATCTATCCCCTGGCCTTTGACGTCTCCTTCCAGCAGGACAGCTGAATAATATGTGGGGCTCAGTGCAAAAGGAGAAACGAAGGGTATTTTCTTTAAAAACCATTAAGAACTCTAAGGCAGTGCCAGCAGGGCAGTAAAGCCAGCTCTGGATACTAGGGTGACTGCGGGGAGCATCACACACACCTGACGCTGGCCCCACCTCTCCGGGGCTCTTCCCCGGGAGGCGTGCGCCCCTCTAAACACACACACTGTGCTGTCCCTTCTCCCACAGCCACCCCAGGGAGCTTTGGCCTGTCCCTGGTCTCCACGGGTTTATTTTGTGCACAGCTGACATCTGTTGTTCTCCTGTCTGCCCCTCAGAGACCAAGCTGTCAGCCGATTAATTCACTAGATTTATTGTGCCAGCTGTTATCCAGAAAGCCATTTTCACAGTCCCACTTTCAGTGCGGACTCCATGATGCTGGCTGCATTTTTATGGACTCCCTGGCCCAGCGGAAACTGTGTGTGTGAAAGTAACCTTGCAGGGTCCACCTCTGGACAGGGCTTGACCCTGGACAGAGTCTCCTTGGCAGAGTGCTCGGCTCCTTTTCTCCAGGACGGCAGACACTTAATTCCTTATTATCGAGAACCAACGAAACCTCAGGAGGCCAAGAGCAGCTCTGCCAATGAGCAGAGGCCGCAGCCTGAATCCATAAACTGCAGCCTAAAAATAAAGTCACACGGTCCCTTTGGAACACTGCTTGACTTAAAACAGACCCAAGTGGAATTTTCCCTAATTACCGCTGTTTCGTAATTGTTTTTTTGACCCTCTTTTCTCAGGCTTGTTGGACTCTCCAGGGTATTTCTAGGCTTTGCCATTTAGAAATTTAAATCTGTTAGCGGTCTGCAGATAGGGTCATTCATGCTGCCAAACAACCCTGGGCCTTGGCAGAAAGAAAAACAATAAGAAATATGTTGGGCATATGATTGTTTACATTCTCTGATATAACTAGTGTTTTGAACTGTTGGAGTTATTTAGAAAAGCTGGGGCGTTTTACATTTATCATCGAATTCAAGTACAGTTTGCTTGAAGTTACGTTCTTCAACTATGGGGCATCAACTGAATCTCAGAAATTTAAACTAGAGGGATTCCATACAGGAATCCTTATGGAATTTTTTTGTAAAGGAAATTCATTATTTTCAGTATAATTAATGATCCCTTAACCTAGGTTTTCCTGTCAGATATTATATTATATTCTGGTATTAGGCAGCAAAATATGTTTCTTTAAAGAATTATGCCCGAGCGACATCGTTTGAGACAAGTTACATTTAGAAGCATTACCTTCCATTTATTCAACTCAATAGAAGCCATGTTAAAAACCCTCAAGTGGGGAGACCAAGTTCTCAACATGAAGTTAATTAACTGCAGTGAATATAATGCAGCAAAAATGGGGCCAAATTTCTGTCACATGCTTTTCTGGTAAATAGAGAAAGGGGCGTATACACACACACACACACACACACACACACAC
>NW_017731387.1:18252-19906 GCF_001890085.2 Hipposideros armiger
TGTTTTCTTCATTTTGTCAGATGAAATTCCACAGGCTGCCTTTTCTCCTCTCTTTTTAGAGGTGTGAGCATTTTAATTTCTAGTCCTTCACTTGCTTTCCGACTTCCAGAATTAGTTTGAAATCTTTTGTTTTCTGAATGCTTGTTTAATCTCCATTTTTTCTCTTCATGTTAAAGCCTTATATATCTCTTTACTATCATTTTATCAGTTAATGTTGGTTGGAAAAGCTAATATATTCAGGGGCTCCGTGTGTTCTATTACCGGAAGCTGGGTTCAGTATTTGTGAATTTATCTCTTGGCTTCAGTGTAGAACATGGCTGTGGTGGGAAGGAATTATCTGTGATGTCCCAGAAAGTCCTGGTGCACAGAGATAGTGAATCCAGTAGTAACGAAAAGAGACATGCCAGCATGCAAGTGGACACTCAGCCCCAGAAATCTTAGAAGATGGACAGTGAGGCTGCAGGTGCTGGGCGGGACACAGAGCTGAATGCCAGTCTCCGAGACAGCAGCCAACAAGGTCCATTTCTTCACGGTCTAGAAAACCAGAGAACTTCACAGATTATGACAGTTTTGTGATCTGTGTATTCCATGCATAACATATCTTGTACATAATTCTGCCACTAAGTTGTTTTAAATTTATTTGTTGATGCTTTTACGTCATTATATCCTATTGGTATTCCATAATGTAATAAGTCTGTGAACGTTTGACGTAGAATACTAAACAACATATAAACAACTACTCATACAAGATTATCAAGTAGCATTGGAACGTAACACTCGAGGGAATGTATAGCCTAGTAGGAGTAGATAAGTCACGGATATGAGTAACATGATTTGTGTCTATTGTGTATATTTATATTATACTCCTTTTTCAATGTCACTCAGCTAATGAGATCTGCCTCAAATCAGTCATGCAGCTGAGTCCAGGGCTGCTACTGGTCTATTCAGAGCCTTTGCTGGAGCTTCAAAAGGTAGCCTTTCCCCGTGGATGAAGCCCCCCCCTTGGGGACTCACAGCTTGGCAAGGGGAATGTGGGTGGATCTAAGCATCTTCTCTCCTCCTCACCGGGCATCTCTATAGAGGCAACAACCCCATCATCGCCTGTGAGGAAAAGTTTTGGCTGCTCTGTCTTCTCATCCCTCTTCCCTCTACCACTCAAGCATGCCCAAGCTCTTCTGACCAAACCAATCCTTCCTGGTCCACATCCCTTCAATATGGTCCACGCACCCAAAAGTGTCTGAACACCTACGGCAGACCCAGCAAATTCTACAGCTGGAACTCCAGCTCCTAACATGATGTGTGAACAGTAGAAATACAGGGACACAGTAACAAACAAAACTGAAAAGAAGGATGTTAGGGAGGAGGCTGACCCATTGAAGAATGAGTGAGGTTAATTAGGAAAATTTAGGAGGTCTGAGTTTAAGTTTAAAAAGAGGAAGGAATGCGTTCTCATAGAGTGTGCGTTTCCTGTGCATAAAAAAAGAGCTTAGGAAATATTTCCTGAATGACAGAGGGCAAGAAGTTGAAGGAAGATCAGATTAACTGAAACAGGAAGTTTGGGCATGCAGTTTTCTAACCTTCACAGTCCCATTTTAGAGAAAAGGAAATTGAGAATCTGAAAGTTTAATTGCTAGACCCAAGATCGAAGAGCTAA
>NW_017731387.1:22231-75496 GCF_001890085.2 Hipposideros armiger
GCTTTCTCCCACTTCTTCAGTGTCCCAGCCCCACATGCTGAGGTCCAGCTCCTCCTAAAGGCATCCCAGGAACCTGAGATTCTGCGGATGTTCACTCTTTCTTTAGTGTCTTCAATCTCTAGCCATCATTTGTCAGCTTCAGGGTGTGTCATTCCCATTGTAGGCTTTATGGCATGAGTGATGCACAGATGTACACAGATGTACAGGCCAGAATGGTCAGATGGCAGAGCCGCTCCATCTCTATCATGCCATTCTGTCCACAGCCTCCGTCACACTACAATCCATTCTACTCGCAAACCCAGTTTCAAATGCTAACATGTCTATTCCATGTTTTACAACCACCCTCCATGATTTTCCAGCTCCTGACTATGAAATAGATGCAGTGTGTGAGACTTAACATGCTCTGATTCTGCCCATCTTTATAACTTTCTCTCTCACTTTCTTGCCGCAAGGAACATTTTTGAACATGACCACTGGTCTGATCTTAACTCGAGCCTTGTCTCCGAGCTCTCTCCCTGCCATATTCTAGATTCATGGGGTGGCTGCATTCCTTTCATTTCATTAACTAGGACATGACCTGTGGCCCCCTGAGCTTGGCCCCAGCAGTCCCCTCCTGTGTCTATGCACAGGCTCCTCTGCTTCCTGTGTCACAGGCCCCCTCACATGAATTTTAACTGTTTATTAATGAAAACAGGAAGAAGAAAGAAAGGATCTGTGTAGATAACAGGCAGCCCAAACTCGGCCCATAACAAGCATTCAGCAGATGTTTCCAATCAATCAATAAAAGCCGATATAAAAACTCACTGTATATAAGTGCAAATGTCTATTTAGAAAACTGGTTCCAGCTCTCATTGTAAAGTGTGGAATCAATTATTCCTAACACATTTTTCAGTTGTTTTCTCAAAGCCCTGAGTTAAACATGACGCACACTGTTATATAAAGCCTGAGCTGAGTAAACTCTTCCTGAATTTTGAAGCCAAAATGGCGCTGCCCAGAACAGGAACAGGTAAACCACACCTCTCAGGATTCACCCTAAGGAGGCTCAGTTTCCCTTTGGCGATCTACATTTCACTTGGCTAACTGCCAAGAGGCCAATTTGTGTTCCATACACCAAGAGATCTTACTAAAAATAAGAATGATCCACACAGAGAAATCTTGAGAGTTGATGAATTCCTTGTTGTGGGCTTAAATGAGAAGGTCATCTTCAGAGGGCTGCATTTTCTAAATGCCATCATCTGACAAGTAGGTGGGCCAGATGGGTTCTAAAGTGACAGCTCTAAGCACCTACACTCCTATACAATATTTATGAGCCCTTATATTCTCCTTCCCACCCCCACCAGTAATGGTGGTCCATTACCTTCAAGAACCCATGCTTATTTTTTTTCATGACTTGTAACTTTGTGGGCTCTTCAGAAATTAATCCTAATATTATAATTATTTTAAGTGATTAAGTTATACTACGTGTGTGCTGTATTTCTTTAGAAAAAATGAACAGGCGGAATTGTTGGATTTGTAAGGTGTGCCGAGATGAATTGAAGAGACCCCCTTCAAAGTAAGTAGCATTTGAAGTTGAAGGCCATTATGAAGCATTTTGTCACATGATAAATAGGGGTACGTGCAGTCAACTGCTATCTTAATATATTTTGTTCAGAAAGTACAACTTGCATTTACACATGAGTAATTTCCCCAGACGAGCGATCAGCTATTACACTGAGGCTCCCTTTTCATTATTCATGATGCACACTTGAGAATTCAGAAGTTAAATGTTTTTAGAGAGTCTATCATGAATAAATATTCTTGGATTTTAAAAAAAGTTTTACATTGTTGATGTTAACATGATATTCTTTGATCCAAAATATTTTCATGGTTCAAACCCTCCATCTGCAAAGTGCCAGGAATCTTCACCCTAGGTAGGAAGAAGTGAGACGAGGGGTGAACCAAATGCTCACCGAGCTTCTAAGCCTCTTTCGCACTGGAGCCATTTGGGTGGGACAGTGACTCTCCCCAGGAAAGAGTGGTGCCTGAGAAGGGTAACAGCCTTGATGGGCTTTGCTCACCTCAGGACGTTCCTGGGTGAGGAGCCCTGGTAGGTTCACTGTCAGTGCCGATCCCAGGCCATGTGGAGAGCTCCGTTATGGCCACATCTCCCTCCTATAGCCAGAGACCCTGGCACGCATGCTCATGCACTGAAATGCCCCCAAATGCTTACAATGGTGTGTGGGCAGAGGAGACAGTAGGACCCAAAGCTCAGCATGTTAAGTGACCAGTTGTGGCTGCTGCACTGCATATGCCCGTGCAAGGAGGAAAACGAAACAGGCTAATTGGNTGAGTTGTTAAAACAACCCCCACAGAGTCAAACTTGAGGGGAAAAAAGAACATGCGTTTTGTTTTGTTTTTATGGAGGAAAACATATCAAAGTAGACTTCTAAAGCTCTGAGGTTGCAATTTTTAAAAATTCTTTGCCTTTACTAAAAATTAAATGTGTTTTAACTACTTTTATGCCCATATCATGTCCTAACAAAGGTCTTCAAATATAGCTTCCGTATGCTACTTTCAGGTCCTAAGGACAAATGTTGGCTTTGTATTTTATACTAGTTCCTTATGTGATAGAAACACAAGAACGCCATTGTTCAAATTTGCATGCTTCATAAAAATACTTCTTTGAGTAAATTAGACTTTCAAAGCTCAGCATCCCATTAGCTGCTACGCTAATTGCAGGTTACAAAAAGGTTATAGCAGGGACGCAGGACTGTCTCTAAGTACAATTGCGATGGGGGGAAAACATATACGATATAATACTTCTTCTCAAACACCACTCCACACAATGTTTATATTAGTAGAAATTGGTTAAAAGAGCATCATGGGTAGTTTTTATTTTGGAGGACTCTTGTTAGAAGGCAAGCTATTTAATAATGGTTCAAATACTTGTGGAGCATCCACTATGCCAGTCTCAGTGCTACCTCCACACTGTGCAGTTGAAGCACATATGAAAAAAGCGGGTGCTTCCTTTCATACAGGAGGGAGCAGGCACACAGGCTAATCCCGGGCTCTCTGCCCTCTTCAGTACCACCTGCCAGCTGGTGGAAGGACCTATTTCTTCCTAAATTGCCCCTGCCTCTGCCGCTGAGTCACTGCCTAGCCATCTGCTTCCCAGAGTCCCTGGAAACCACACAGACCTCTATGGGGGGATGGCGAGGTGGGGGGTGGGCAAGCTATCCATCACCAGTTGCCATTGCCCTCGGGACAGATCTGGTTCAAGACTGTCAACATATTTTAAGTAGTGATCTATAGAAGAGCCATTTTCATCACTATGATTTTCAAAAGAAACACAATAAAATAGGAAATATGCCACAGGTGTGTTGGTTCTGCCCTTCTGCAGCAGAAAGTTCATGTACCTTACAGAAAGTGACAAGCTCACCAAGGGAGAAGGCAGTGAATTGTTTAGGTGACAAGAAACCGGACAGGCCTCCACTTCACAACTACACAGCAGTGGGCCCAGTATGTGTAAAACGTCCCTCACGTCCAGAAGCAAATGATGGCGCTTTCCACGTGTGATAACAGGGGAATTCTGAAGTTTCCGTTTCCTTGATATCTCATTGCATTTGTTTTTATTGAGAAAGGACTATATCACATTATTTCATATAAAAGAAAATAGGGATTATGGTAAACAAAACATGTCTTAAAATGTCTTCTTATAACCACAGACCTTGAAGTGTTAGAAAAAATATAACCAATATCCTCCTTTAAATGCATAGTTGACTTTACAAAAAGTAAGGAATACCCCCCCCCAAGGACAAACAGAGGGCATCTTACATCTGAGAGGTAAACTAGCCTTTAACCTATAGCTGAGCTCAGAATTTGCTGATCTCAGTTACCCAGGGGACTGGCTGAGGGGTCCCTTACAAACCCGAAAACGAGGTCTCAGGCTGTACCAGGTAGAAAGACGAGCCAAGGACCCTCAAGGTGCTACAGCCTCAGGAAAAGGGGAAACAGGGAAAGCCAGGTTCCTGCAAAGACTGACAACCAGGAAACAAGGATTCAGCATAACACCAGGTGTGTGCTCTCTTGGGTTTATCATTTAAATTTACCCTACCCAGGAGCCCAACAAGCCAAGAAAACAGCAAAACCCTCCTGGGGTCTGAGTGCCCTAGCTGCCTGACAAAACCAGTGCCAGATCTTCTTCAAAGGGATGCACCCTCTGCTGCATCCTCAGAGGGTCCCACCCACGAACAACACGAGCTTATGAAAAAGCTAACAGACACAGCCCTCTCCCAGTGAAACCACCATGACTGTCTCCGTTTTCCCAGGAAAAGCGCACTGCTTTCCTACCTGTATTGGTGTGTTACACACACTGGGAGGGAAACATAAGATTCTAACTGATCTCCTGGAATCTATTAGTTGGTAAGGAGGACAGAATGAGACCCCTAAGTGCTCGGGAGAAAATGGAAACCGAGTAGGCATGCTGCTCCCTTTCATTTACAAACAAGATCAGAAACAGGAAAGCACCGATTTCCCAGGAAGGCAGGGAGAATGGCTTTAGGGCAGCCTCCACTCGGGAGAGGCTGGAAGTCGGAGACTGAACTTCAAAGACGGGCAAACCATGGCTGCAACAAAGGTGTCTCTAGAGGAAGTCATTTGAATAAATGCAGACAAAACTGGTAGCTAATTTTAATGGCTATTTAAGTTCTTTTTGTGCTGGCAACAGTGTCCGGTGTTCTAATTTTTGTTGTCACTATGTTTCCACCTCACCCAAGGCAGAAGCCAAACTTAGATTGTTTCCAGAGGGCAGGAGCAGGGGATTCTCCCGGCTGCAGAATGGAGGCCACACGCTCAGATAGGGCACGGAGTTTAAGACAGAGGTTGCTCTGCGGAGATGAAACACGGGCAGCTATGCAGGCAGAAGGGACCAAGGAGAAAGGACGGCCAAGGGCGTCAGGTCTGGAGTGGAAGGAGAAGGTGGGAGCTGACACAAGTGGCCCAGAAAAAGGGGGCGGGATGACCATGGGGAAAGGAGAAAACTGAGAAGGGCATCTCAGGATCCGGGAGAGAACCGGGCCCTCACAAAACACAGGCCATGCACGTTTTCTCAAAGGAGCGGGGTTACATGTCTTACTTGGGGATACAATGAAGGTTCCAGTGAAGAAACTGGTCATTTGGCAGTTTCTTGAGCAAAGTTCTATGTACAAATACAACACAAACGTTTCTTTACTTTTTGTTAAAAACTATATTTTGTAAATATGGACTTGAATAAAATATTTTTAAATCCTGTAATGAAGGAATGTAAAGCTGATATAATTCTCTTTTAAAGCTTCCATGAAAGACTCAGGAGGCGATATCTGACATATTCACATCAAATACTGCCTTTGACAGGTTGTTTCATCATATCTTCCTTTTCGTTTTTGCCCCCTTCGATTACTAAGCAGGGATGACTATTNGACCTCGTGTTCTTCCTTCCGCCCCAACGCGCTGTCTCACCCACTAGCATTCTTGGAATTAGAAAGTGGCCAGTAATGTCAATTAAATCAAATAGGAACGGTCATGCCATCCTCACTTATCATCCCAATATCCAGGTATATCCTTTCCAATGGCGGGAACACTGCACAAACATGCCTTCTCTGGTTCATCTGTCTAAGGAGCACTCTGTACCTAATCAAAAGGATGTCTCTAAAAAAAATTTGAAGGGGATACATGGCTTTACCAACGTCCATTTGCCAAGGGACCTACAAACCTCTCCATTGCTCATGTTTGCACATTTCCTTCAGCCTCTGGGGTGGCTTTCATATACTCTGCCTTCTGATACACAAAGCAGCATGGTCTAGCAGATGAGGTGTGGGCATTTCAGTGACAAGGACCCGGTTCCAAACGCCATGGCTCAGCTGGGCCACCTAAGGACACTGCTGTCCCTATCTGAGTTTCTGAGTCCATCTGTGTAAATATAATAACAACCTCCTACGGTTACTGTCAGGATTACAGGGGAAAATGTGCCCAAGGCACTCTTTACAATGCCTGGCAGAGTAAGTGTACTAAAAAGATATCAAAGTCAAGGTACCAACTCAATTCAGTAAATATTTATCAAGTGCCTTATCATTTCATGTGTTGGGCATTGAAAGATGACTATGAGGGCCATGCACAAAATTGTTCTGAGGACCCCAAAATAAACAAGACCAGCATAGCTGTGTTAGCAACAAGCTTAGAGTCTAGTGAAGAAAAGAGACATTTGAGCACCCAGAGGTGGTATCTTGGGACAAGCCCAGCAATTCAGGAATAAGTGCAGAGTACTTTAGGGCCCAAACGAGGGACAGCCATGGAATGAGAACACACATTTTCACTCTTCTGACAGCTTCACATCACAGTGAAACCTCAGCACCTATACAGCATGGTCGCTATTAACAATGAAATTGTTGGGATGGTCCAGTGCCAGGGACCCAGGGCAAGGTGCCAGGTATTATATAACCACATTGCAGAAGCGCCACGTCTTGTAGGGCATGTCCCATGCTGGAAGCCACAGGCACGACCGTGGAGAAACAGGACCAAATCTGCACACAAGTGTCCATGCTTTCGATGTATGCAAGACCCTCCGGATAAAAGCATTATCGATCCACACGCCTTTGCGTGCTCTCCTACTTCTGGTAATAGCTTAAAACTCGGTGTGAAGGGACTGGGACAGACGCATAGTTTCTGTCAAGCAGATGCTGTCGCTACGCTTCTTAAAGCCTGCTCTCTTCCTTTTCTAAAATAGCACGTTCATTTTAAAAGGCCAAATAAGACAAGGCATACAGGGGCTGAGTGGAAAAATCTCAAAGCTCACAAGGCCAACTTCTCACTACAAGGGGCCCCTGGGGAGAGATGAGAAACCTGCTCTCCGCTCATCGGACAGGAACCTGTGTGTGGCTGTCACACCTCACTGAGCTTACAGCCAGCTCAGCCGACAGGAGGATGCCATGGGGGAAACCACACGCATTTAGGTAAATGAGGTCCAGTAGGTGACTTTAACGTGAATGACAGCCCTGACAGAAAGGTCATGTCCTCTGCCTCTGAGCCCGGTGACAAAGAGCCACAGGAGGAGGGCAGCCCCATTGACAACCCCGCCCCCAGACTGGCATCTATCACACTCCTCTTAATTCGTCCCCCACCCCCCACTCTGCTCTGCACGCAGCAGGGGGTAAACATGCATGTTCTGACTGTCCCCCTGATTCTAACGGTCTTGGGCAAGCACAGCCTAGAAGAGCCTCCGATTTCCTTGCAGTCCAGTTTCCAGTCAGCTCTGCTGAAACTGATTTCAAACACTGTCCTTTCTTATAACGGAACTACTTCGCTTGACTATGCCTTCCAGGAGGTCGGCACATACACACACGCCACCATGACACTTCCATAAAGTGACACATCAGCTGTTTGCTGCTCCCACTTCTGTTACCTGTACTGCTTGTGACAGTGAGTAAGCGCTCAGCTCAGTGACGCGACCAGCAAGAGTAACTTGAGCCTTCAGTGTCTTCAATTGGAAAAAATAATAAAATCAAATATCAGGAGTTAATGCAAATGACACAAGTCTAAATGTTGCCAGGCAAATACCCTTGTAGTTAGTGTTCNAGTAAAGGAAATATTACAGTTTTAGAAGAGAGTAGGTTATTTCATTTTATGGGGTTTTTGTGTGCATGTGTGTCAATGTATAAAGATATATAAAATCAGATATTTCAGGGGTTTTTTTCAAAAATCATGCACAACCAAATAATTAGTTCCATCGTTTAATTGGCTATACCGATTCCAGATTGTAAGGTTTATATGAAGCGTTGTTAATCTTGATTTTACAGAATTTCTTCATTCTGTAATGCTATTCCTGAGCATAAAACTACACAAACGACTTGTCTTTTAGAAGGCAACAACTTTGTGTGCTGTGGCAAACGAAACCTCATAAAAATGTAAATCACTCCAGGTCTTTCTAAATTTTGTGACATGTTACATCACACTCTAAAGAAACACTCTTAAACACAGGTATTATATATGAATAGAAAGAATTCATCAATTCCCTATTAGGATAGTAAAACCACTTAAAGATGTGAAAAGCTTCCATTTAAGAGGGTTTATTATTTCTATATCACTTTGAGAAAGATTTCATTTCAGTGCTAGAGGACACTTGAATCTATATCCAGCATAATACTTATCCAACTCAGTTAATCACTAATGCTTTATAACCACTCTGAGAATTGGATTCCCTGGATGAAATGGATGCTTCCTTTAAAATAATCAGGGGAAAACCCTGGGGGGAAAAATCATTATGGAGACCTAAATTTGTTCAAAATTCTCTATGCTTAGATTGTAAAAGTACACACAAGTTTTACTAAGAGGATATTGAAAAGTAAAAAAAGGTAGGCAAGTTAATGTATGATGTTAACATAAGATGAACTAAAAATATTTAATGAAAAAAAAANATCTCACTGGGTTGTCAGAGGACTAAAAGAGTAAACGCTGATAAGTGCTTGGCTCATTCTGTGCATTGTGAGTGTTATTATTATTATTAGATGTTAGGGGTTGAATTATGTCCCTCAACGAGGCATGTGTTGAAGTCCTAACCCCCGGCCACTCAGAATGTGATCTTATTTGGAAATAGGGTTGTTGCCGATGCAATTAGTTAAGATACAATCATACTGGAGCAGGAAAAGAGGGGAAATTTTGGGCACAGAGACAGACATGCACTCGGGGTGCCATCCTGTGAAGATGAGGTAGAGATCGGGGTGATGCTGGTACAAGTCAAGGAATGGCAAAGAGTGCCCACAAACCCCCAAAGCCAGGCAAGAGTTGTGGGGCAGATTCTCTCTCCCAACCATCAGGAGGCGTCGACTCCGCTGACCCCTCAGTCTGGCTCTCTACCCTTCAGAACCGGGAGACTGCACTTCTGTTCTTTAAGCCACCAGCTTGGGACATTTTGTTACAGCAGCCCTGGCAAACAGATACATTAGGTAAGACACTCCTATCTAGAAATATAACCAAGAAGTCTAAAAATAAACCTCCTTTTTCTTTTAAAAGGCATCGACTTTCCTTGAAACACAGTGCAGTTTGACAGAGCGGCCTACCTAAGTACTGACCAGGGCTTGGGGGAACACTGGCCTTGTCGCATGGACAGCACATGTGGAGCGAGTGAGGGGACACTGGCCACCAACCAGGTCTCTGTACGTGCACAGCAGGCTTTGTGCACGCACTCTGACGGACAGGTAAGTTCATCATGACATCGACATGAGTGCTTCTAACGCAAGAAAAAGCCTGTGCCAACGCATCAACATCTAACACCAAGGTCAACTACAACTCAGGGGTGCCTTTAGGTTATCCCAATAAATGTGCCTTTCCTCACTGAAAACAGAAGTGGAGGGATTACCACAGCACTCGATCAAACGTTTTCATCTAAATTCATTTGACACCAGGTGAAATGCCTTGGTGCTTAATATACTTGTTCCATTTTGTCCTCTTGCTGCTTATAGAACTTCTGTCCCTTTTTAGCCCTGTATCTGTTCTCTCTCCAGGATTTAACCCTGAATTTCACCATTCATCTCTGAAAGGACAATGTTACCCTCACTTTCCCTAGCTGTTTGTCAGATTTTTAAAAACAGGAAACACACTTTACTCTTTTTAAAAAAATATAGACTCTACCTAGTCATCAACTCATAGAAGTCATTCAAGAATCATTTGTTCTGAAATGTTCAGAACAGACAAATCTATAGAGACAGAAAGTAGACTGGTGATTGCCAGGGGCTGGAGGGAGACTGAAAAANTTGCAGATTTTAAGCAAAGCCCAAAACAATTAAGTACAACTCTGGAATTCGAAGCCTGGCCTGTCCGAATCCAAACAATGGTCATTCCTCTGGCCACCATGACGTCTCAGAATGTCCCCATATCTGCTGGACAGCCACTGCCTCTCTGTCCAAAAGAAAGGAGGGGACACAAAAGAGAACTTTTCTTAGGAAACCTGGGTGGGCGAGGGGACAAAGGTATCGAGAATAATTCTGATAAGGACACCTGTACAGCCACAGAAGAGTGTGACATTTGTGAGATACTAAGGAAAAACTACAGGCAAAAATTGGGGTTATTTCACACCTTTACCCCCAACCATAATTACTCCAATTACTATCTCCATAAATCTCATGAATCTGAGACGCAAAGGAACCCTCTTGATGACAATCACCACCAGCCGATTTAAAGCTAACCCAAGACAGTAACAGCATCTTCACGCACGTGGTCGATTTTATTTTCCTAAGTAATGAAAATGGGTGAAATGGATAGACATACAGTGTCCCTTGCCTAGAACTTTTCATTTCACCAGACTGAAAAGGTTGTCTTAGGTTACTGTGTTTCAAGTCCTACTCAGAGAAAAGAACAATGAGTCAGATGCCGTTTCATGGAAATGGTTTTTTTTTGCAAGCAACCTTCACGGCAGTTCACTGTTAAGCCCAGTAGTGATGCAAACCGTCCATCTAAAACTGACAAGAGCCAGGTAAATTTTTAGAAAACAAAAGATATTTGACCTCATTTAGGACGCCCGATATTTTTCCATGTTCTAGGTTATTTTTTAACCTCGTGAACTAATCTTCCCTCATCATGTTAGGTACCTGATAATGCTGACGACTGTTCCTTCAATACCAATTATTGGGCTAATTCTACCAAATATAACCAATGGACGTGCTCGCTTGTATCTAGAGCTGTCTTTCATTATATGTGGTTATTGAAAACAGGAAACTTAAGAATGCATCATGCACTGAATGGCAATGAACATACTGAGCATTTTAAAGGAGGGAAAATGAGATCATTTATATGTAAGCAGATTTGGTCCCTTGCCAGCTGACCTCGGAAGCCCACTGATATGAACGGAAGTGAAGTCTCACAGCCAGTATCTTTCACAGATATTTTCTAAACGGTGCACGCTTTTTTAAACATTGTGTATAAGTCAAATGTAACTTGTCATATTCTTCACAGTAATAAAATTAACATCCTCAACATGTAAAAAAATATATAGCAAATAACAGACTAAGAAAATATACATAATCGATGTGCAGTTACTAAGTTTATAATATGGATGCCTGCATGGGTTTGGTAGGTAAACTCTAAGATTCTGGTACATAAATAGGCAAATGCTGCTGGTGGAAAGCACAGAAAGTATACTCCTTTGAAAAGTGATTTGGCGATTTGTAGCAAGAATCTTGAAAATGTGCTTCTTTTGACCCACTTTGATTCTACGTCTGCTAATCTCCTAAGGATACCCTAAGCGGGCGGGCATGGCAAGCTGTAATCACAGCCAGGCTACATTTGTTTTTAATGGTGAAAAGTGAGATATAATGAAAATGCTGAAGGAGAATAATGCTGCAAACCATGGAATACCCCCTTGTGGAAAACTCTACAGTCACCATAAATGATAGTGAATATCAGGGATTATAAATCATAACTACAAATTATGACACCATAAGTGGTTATTAAGACAACTGTGAAGACTTATAAAAAGTTCACTAAAGGATATATATATATCCTTTATATACATATAAACACACACGCATATATATATATATATATATATATATATATATATATAAACACACACGCATATAAAGTATATATATATCCTTTATATATACACACACGCATAAAGTATGCACAAACACAAACACACATGCAGAGCAGGATTGCTTCTTGGTTAAAAGCACACAACACGCTCAGAGCAAAAAAACTAAAAAGAAATAAATCATATTGATAGTGGTAATTTGGGACTAGGGAGATTATAGGAATCGAATGCTGTATCTTCTGAAAATTTATTTAAATCATATTTTCAAGTTTATACTACTTTCATGATTTTCTAATTCTAAGCATTTAGAAAGTACAAATATAATGTAAAATACCACAGGAAAATAAACTTCTACCCAAAGCCACACACAAATGGAGTGTGATTACATTTTGGTGTTATTTTCAAGACAGGATATTTTTACTTAGTTCAGCACAACCTTGAGAATATTTTAGTGCAATGAGCACCTTTTGTTTCTTTTCAAAGCCTTACTTTGGAGGAAGTGTTAGAGTGGGCCCAGTCTTTTGAAAAGCTGATGGCTACAAAATGTGAGTATTTTATATATATACATATATATATATATATGTCATCTTTGAACAACTATTCAGTTCCATTCTTGGAGGCAAAAGGGACTCTCAGTGAGGACTGCATAGCCCCCTTCTCACAGCCGTCTAAATGGCAACTGCCACAGTTCAAAAAAGAAAACCTGAAAACAGTTTGTCGTGTCAACCACCATTATTTTCTTGGATGGTAATTAAAACAAGATTAGTCACTGCGAATATTTATTCTTCTCAAGTCTATATGTAAAATCCCTTGGAAAATATGCTTAAGTAGTGACACGTACTGAAATTTACCGCCTTACCACCTCCTTCTAAAGTTAGAATTCTTTTTACGTGTTAACACTTCGCTTTTCTTCGTGCCTTCAAAGAATACATTTGAGTCTTGATGTTCTAAAACTCCTCAAAGCGCTTTTCTAACTTGACCACAGTTTCATTTCAGTGGGCCTTTATACAGTTACATATAAGAATCAATAGTCAGATGTATACATCAAAAGAACAGTAATGGACTGAGGGCAACCAAGTCAGGTTCAGTGCAAAAAAATATGAACATGTGCGTTCATGCGAGTAAGCAACTGTGTTTGGGGTAGGAGCCTGGGAGGGTGTAGAAAATGATAAATACCAGAAGACAGGTACAGAAGAAGAATGTAGTGGGGACTCAACAAAAATTCTCCTGTTTGCTGATGTTGGTACCTTTTTGTTGTTGTTGTTTTTAATAGAATTTGTTCCCCTTAAACATTGCTTAATGCTTTTTTCCAAATGTTTGCTAATGTTTGCCCACCGAGTTCTTTTTACCTGAGACTCCCTGTCATCCTCTCAGTGGAGGTTTCTTCTGTTTCTACCTGTGGACTGTGGAAGGGGGGTGAGGTGCCTCTTGGTGGTTTAATTAGTGGGATGTCCGGGCGGTTATTCTGGATAAGGTTCTTCCTGGTCCCCCTGGGGACTACCATGCTCCTGGGGCACTAAGTTCTCCCCTTGACTCCAGGGCCCCTCCAGGTCTGGAGTCAGCTCCCACCACCAGGCCCTGAGGGCGGCAGATGTGGCTGCTTCTAAGGAAACACCTTCATCAGCCATTCATGCAGTAACTTCCTGGCCCCTCCCTAGTGCTGACGCCCACACCGCCAGGCTTGGGTCACCACCTGGGTGCTCACCCGTTCCTAGCAGGCCTTTCCGATGAGTATTTGAAACCAGTTTCCTTCTTGGCCACAATCACCCCTGCCTTTCACTTTTCATATTATATTTTGTGATCTCGTGGCCAGCATGGTTGTGAATGTTTAGAAAATATATTTTTTGGTCAATTTTAGGGCATTGTAATGAGAGGAAGAGACAAAAATATGTGTTCAGTCAGCTGTAGTGACTGACTGATCCTCTGCTAACAATTTAGATTCATGGACCAACCCCGGCCCCGTAATCCACGCTTTGCAACGTTGCCAGACTGATCTCTGTCTTGGAGTTTTATATTCTATATCCGTAGAATGAAAATACTATCACCTATCTTTTCAGCAATATCATGCAGGTTAAATATAAAACCCCTAACTCAATGCATGATACAAATCAGGCACACAATCACTGGTAGTTATTTTTATGAGTAATAAAGGTCATTTCTGTGAATAGCATTCATTTCTTTTTCTCTGCAGCTTACCAGCAAGCCCCAAACCTCCATCTTGGTATTTAGGGCTCTATCCCCTAACCCGATACATTTCCTAAAGCTTCCCTCCAGCTCTGCCCCTTCCTATGACATGGTCGCCCTTCTGCCAATGTCACTAGTGCTCTATGTTCTGCATCCCGGACAATCCTCTCCAGGTTTTTGGGCAAAGTCCTCTCTGTGTCTCCTCTACCTACTCTGCCCATCCTTGAAAGTCAAATCCAACTTCCACCTTTTCCATGAAACCTCTTGGAAATATTTTTCCTCACTCTCCTATTTTGTGAGTATAATTATTTAGTCTGCTTCTAATTACGGCTATTTTGTGTATTGGGTTTTTCTCCACAGCTGCTTTCTGACTAGATTATGAATTCCCTAAGGGCACAGATCACCTCTCATTCACCTTTTACCCCTCCATCCTGGAGACCAAAAGCATGCTTTATACCTAACAAGCATTCAATAAATGTTCAGTAAATAAATACAAGACGAGTATTAATAAGAAAAGATCAAAGCACTGAGCCATATTATGTCAGAGTTTCTGTGCCTTTCCTGGAGGTCTCATAAACAAACTGCATAAAGTTAATTACTTGGTAATAATCTCAAGAGGGAGCCCAGCTAGAATTAGTGATTTAGACACTCAGTGTCATGAGAATAAGCAAATTCTACAGAAAAGATGAGCACAGAGCCCTTATTAAAAACCAGCAAAAACAGGGTAAGCATCCTACCAGTACTAAAAAGGTGAAAAAACCAAATCATTCTGTGGACCATCCAATCAGAATAAAACTAAGAATACAAACGTTACATGTGCCAGAGAATGAAGTGTGTTTATAGAAACCAAGGACACTAGAAAAATGCACCCTTTAGCTCAGCTATGCAGATGCCTCTGTCTACACAGATTAAGAGTCTTTTTCTAAGAACATGTGGTTCAGAAACACACATGGGAATGAATCATAAGAAGTTTGGTCTCAACAGATCAACAGGGGTTGGGTTAGGAGCCATTAAGTAACTGTCACCACAATACAGTGAAATTCAACTTCCTCCTTGGAAAGGGAGATCCAAGAAAATATTAACTGAAGAACAGAACCATGGCTAAATTAAGAAGGTAGTTAGAAATTGCGAATGCTAATAACCTAGGTGCATTCTCAATGTTATGTAATTATACATTATTGACAAATGAGCTATTTTTTTTTTAACTGAGCCATCCTGCCACCTGTTGGCAGCTCAGCTCAACTCAGGCCGGGACTTGAACCGCTGTTGCTCAGAGCTCACACTCTTGAATGAGCTCTTAACCAACTGAACCACTCGGCCGGCCCACGAGCTAATTTCTTAAAAAGAGTCTATACCCTTGATTATATATATAGATATAGATATAGATATAGATATAGATATAGATATAGATATAGATATAGATCCAATAATTAATAATTATTAAACACTTCTTAGGTACCAGACAATGTGCTTGAGACAGGATAAAAAGGAATCTCATGTATCCATGCAGCACATAAAATAACAAAACAAAAAAAAATATTTTTCAAAAACTGAAAATCACCCAGGAGAGAACAGGGAAGAATAGGAGAGCCTGTCATTTATGGTACTTTGGGGCAAAGTAGAAATGGTGACTGAAGCAACTTCTAGAAACACCAAAGGTGAGACAAAGACATGCTTTTTTAAAATAATATCCTTTGACAAAAATTTTCACCAAAGGCTGCAAAGGGGCTGATTGGCAGCATGGTTTGTTTGTTTGTTTTGCTTCCACAGTAAAGATGGTTTTATAAAGCTACACCTTTCCCTTGAAGAGTCTATTGTTACATTGCACAAGCAGAAGGTAGCTCTAGAAATAAAAAGAAAAACATATACAGCAATTTTTTGGACAGTGATTTGGGAGGCCCTGTGAGGATGCCTTATAGATCAGCATTTTGAATATTATCCCTAAAGTGTGACTTGTGACTGTAATAAATCTGTGTTTATGAAGTGCCGGGTACAAAAGGCTGAGAATCAGCGGGATATCGAGATTGCCCAAAAAACTGTTAAGAAAAAAAACAAAAAACCGCTTTCAGTTTTAGCTGATACAGTGTGCAACATGCTCTTTGAGCAGAGAAACATTCATTGAGTTCTTACTGAATACGATGTAGGGAAATTGATCCTGTGGGGGAGTGGGAGTGTGTTCGAAAGATGGTACAAATGCTTTTCTGAGGCATTCATTATTAAGGACAGATAAAATATATGTGCACCCCGAGTGGCTTGAAAATAACCATGAAGCAAGGAGACCAGAAACAGCAAAGCACGAAGTGCTGAGGGGTAAAGAGAGATGGGGGCCTGATGGCAGGTCTCCTGGAGAAAGAGTCTCCCAAAAGGCAAATTTGGGAGTGGGACTTAAATAATTCAGATTGTTGTAAAATGACAAGGAGGTCTGACTGGCAGTATTTTAAAAATAGGAAACAGAAGAAGTAAGCTCGGTAAAGATAAATGAGTGCTCCTTTCAGTGAAGAAATGTAGAATAAAGGATTCCTTGGGACTGGGTGTGAAAACTGGTCTCATTAAAAAATATCCACAGTGACTTAAACAGAAAGTACCCTGCAAAATTTCCAAATCTACAGATGACAGAAAGCCCTCTAAGGTTTAAAACATTCACGGTTTTACGAAAGAATTAAATTGTTTTCAAATGGACATAAAAGGAGTAATAAGTTTTTAAATGAATCAGGAAAAAAATGTCTGAGCTATTAGTCATCTCTTCATAAAAATACGTGAGAATTACTAAAAGTTTTTCCTGGAATGATGGTGACTCAAAATACAGCATAACACCCCAAAATATCATCAAAGTATTAGGTATCCACCAAGATGAAAAATGCGGGAAGAAAAATCCTGTATTTCTGATGGCGAAACCTAGTCGAACTCTACTTTTGATGACTAAAATCTACTAAAACTAAAAAAGATACAGAAACATGTATTTGAAATGACAAGGGGACCAACAATCACCTAAACCCTGGGGGTTCTTCATACTGGAAAATTCAAAACTAAAAAAATAATCAAATTCAAAAATTTGATTAATCAAAATTTTCTTTATTTCGATTAATCAAAATCCAAAATACCAAAAAAAAAAAATCACAGACAGCTCATACATACATGTATTGGCCAAATCTCAAAAGATGAGAATAGAGGTTGCCCACTGACATTTGAGTAAAGAATATTTACTATAAACAGAAAACATTTAGTAAAGCTGCCACCCCTTCAATGACTCATTTGGTCCTGCCCTGTGTGTCTGGCTCACCTGAGCCCGGGGACGTTGGGGTGAAAGAGGCTGTCAGGTCACTGAGCTCAGCTCATGTGCTCCCTCTAGAGGGAGAGACAGACAACCAACCAAACAAATCAACTAATAAATTAAATCCAGAAAATGGGTGCTTTGAAGAAAATAAAGCCAGGCGACGTAACCAAAAAAGGCAGGTGTAAGACGGCGATTCAACTGAATGCTTAGAGAACAGAGAAAAACGATGAGTTGAGACAAAATCTGAGCTAACAGCTACATGATGGGAAGCAGCCAGCCATGCTAAGGTCTGGGGGCAGAGTGGCCCCAGCAGAGGAATATCATGTTCAAAAGGCCCTGAGATATGACTGGGGTTGGCGTCTTAAAATAACTGAAAGAAGTTAATGTGACAAGAGCATAGGGATGTACAGTCCATGGGAATGACCTGAAAATGCAGAGTAGAAGAGTCCACTGCTTTTACGAGATCCTCCTGGTTCTCTTCTGAAGAATAAAACCAGAGAGCAATGAAAAGGCAGTTACAAAAACATAGCTAAGGCCAGACTCTGTGGGGAAGACAAAACTAGGAGCAGTCAGCACACAGATCATGATCAAAGCCACAAGGCTTGGAGATCATGTGGAGGGAGGGTTCCGAAAGAGGAAGCAGAAATGCAGAGATGAGCTTAGCTGCCATGCTCCTATTTCCAAATCTGGAGAAGAGGCATAGTCAGGCGAAGGAGACAGAAAAAGGCATCAGGTGAGTTCAGGACGGCCACACCAATCTATGATCCTGGAAGACAAACAAGAGAACCTTCCAGGAGGGGAGCTATAAACTGTGCCCAAAGCAGCTGAGAAGTCAGCTTCGATGAGGAAAGAACAGTGGCCGTCAGAAATGGCCACATGGGGGTCAACAGTGGCTGACGAGCAGTTTCAGGGGCACGGTGGGGGTGGACAGGTCAAGAGGAAGCAGCACAGGGCATACAGGGCATTATTTACACGCGTTTCGCAGTGAAGACCAGCAGAGAAAAGGGTAGACAGTGGATGGGAACAGGAGGTCAATACCGGGCACAGAGAGTCAATAGTTAACAGCTTTATTTGGGAAGAATGGAAGCCTACTGATAGATGACGGCAACCATTAGAGAGGAAGAAACTGATGACATAGGAGACAGTGGGGACAGTTTTAAGACCAATGGAAGAATGCAAAAGGAATGGAGGAAGCACAATTAGATGGGAGCCAGAAAAGAATTGTTTGACCCAAAAAAGGCACAGAAAGGGCAGGTACCAGTGGAGGTAGGTGGGTTGACTTGGTGGAGGGAGACACAGGAATCCTCATCTGATCAAACCTGCATTCTCAGCGAAGTTTCAGGCCAGGTCAGCAGCAGGGAGCTGAGAGGGTGTGCTGGCATTTTTAAAAGGGAGGAGACATTAAATCATTTCTGGAGATTTGAAGAACATGACGATATTAGGGAAGGGCAGGAGGATGGCGCGGTGAAGCTGGGTGCCCATTTAAAATGATTTTAAGTGAGAAAGGAAAGTTGGGTATATTCCCATGGCCTGTTCAGTGTGCTCCATCACAGATGCAGGGCAGACACACAGTTAAACCGTCCTAGATAGGCACGTGTTCCGAACCACACAGACTTTGCACCCATCTCACAAAGACTTTGCATCGAAGTCATCCATGGATGTGCTCTGCACTTTCCTCCCTTTCTAAATTATCACCATCGCCTGCAGGCAGCCTTGGAAATGCCAGGTTGAATCGTGCAGAACGATGCACTGCGGAAGGTGAGGAAGCCTGCTCCACAGCGACTGTCCCCTCTGCAGGCCCCGGCACCTTCCTCCTGCTCGTGGCCCCAGGTGGAAAGGAGAAGTCACTGAGAGATACCGTTGTGCCCTCGTGGGCGTCCTGGTCCCAGAGGCAGAGCCATTCTCCCAGCTGCCTTCATCTGGCAGAGATGCTGTGCTGCCCAGTGTGGGCTGGCAGCTCACTGCACTGTCATCTGTTCTAACCTCTGCCCGCCGCTGCTGTTGCCATGGTCCCCTTCACCAAGCCTCCTGTTACCTACAGGCCATGTCTCTGCTTCTCCACTTAGCATCTTTGTTTTTGTTAATTTCTCATGCACTTCTTCACCTTGCAGGGGAAAACAAAAACAAAAACCTCACACACACATACACGAAACCTGGCCTCCTACAGACATGGCTCTCCAATGAGGATTTTTTTTTTTTTTTGTCTTGCTCTTGGAAAACCAAAAAGTAACAACATGCCAGGTATAACCCTGAGGTCTTGGTGCTTCCTGCATGCTGAATAATTAGGGCTCATTTCTTTGCTTCTCACAACCTGTGGGGAGTCACTCTATAATAGAGAAGCATGAGGGACCCAAAAGCCTGGAGTAGGAAATATTGGTGCGTTCGGCACCTGCGCTTATCAGGCTGTGTGCAGGCACTGGGCACCTGGAAGTGAGTAAAAGGCAGTCCTGATTCTCAAAAGGTGTGCAGGTGAGTGGGCGGGTAATAGAAGCAAATAATAAATACAGGAAGCACACTGATAGAGCATGGGGCATGATTAAGTAAGTGTGCCCAAGGTGCTCTTTGGTCAATTGACAGGAACCTGTCAGGTTCAGAGAAATTTTTCCAGATACTGAGATACCTAAGCTGAGTCTTAGATCAGGGTATGAAGTCAGCCACACAGGAAAAACTCATGGGGTTAACGCACGGCTTGGCCAGAAACAGGCTCACACAACGAGGGACCAGGAGTGACAAGGGACAAGGCTGGAGAGCCCTGTACCCTAGAGGCACAGCAGCCACTCGCCAAGAGGCCTGGCTTCCCCATGAGGGCAATGAGAAAAGGTTCAAAGGTCATAAATAAAGGGTCATGGCCAGATGTTTGTTTTAGGGATTTCTCTCTAATAAAAGTGCAGAAAAGACTGAAAGCAGGGTCAGCTAGACGAACTGAGTTGGTTTTCTGTTTTGTTTTGTTTTTCAGATTAGATAATTTACAAATATTCCCCCAAAACCATAAAAAATAGAACACAAGATAATGCAATAAATATAACAGATGGTGTCTTTTACATATATAAAGAGATCAGAAAATTTAGCAAAACATTAACAGTACAAAGGCAAAATGGACAAAAACTTGAAATTCACAGAAAGAAAACAAATGATCAGTGAGAAGGAAGAATGTTTAAGCATTAATATTTTTAAAATGCAAATTTCAACAATTACAAGTCACGGAAGTCACCCCATAAGATTGGAAAGGATGGAGCAAGTAACACTATTGTTATTATAGTAATGAAAACTAATGAAATTATTCTGGAAGCAATTTTCCAATAGGTATCAAGAGCCTCCAAAAATATTACATCAACAATCTAGCAATCCACTCCTTTAAATTCATTCTAAGAAAATAACTAGAGATGCAAAATTTATAAACCAAAATGTCCAATGTGGGATAATCTGTAACATAAAAAGGGAAAACAATCTAAATATTTAATAATAGGAGGGTGGCTAAGTGTTAATATATTAGAGTTTGGTCCTGCAATGGACTATTAAAAGTAAAAAGGAGAAAGTGTTCGCTACATGATATTAAGTATGAAAGAGTGATACAAAATTGCTTTCCCAGTATAATGCCAAAAAGGTCATCCGTGTGTGTGTGTGTGTGTGTGTGTGTGTGTGTGTGTGTGTGTGTGTAGATGAATTAATACTAGTTAGGGAGTTAAACATGAGTAAAGAATTAACAGAATAAAAGGAAATACACAAATTGTTAACAATAGTTATTATCTTTATTAGAAGTTTTCTGTATGTAAAAACAACGCATAGTACTTTAAACTACTTATATAACAATAGAGAACAAAGAGAAGTTAGGAGAAAAACCCGAAATGATTACTATGATAAAAGCCAAACCAGAGAATTTCAATAAAACGGAAGATTTAAAATTTCACACAGGCTGATAGAATTGTGGAAGCCATTATCTCCAGTGGTGCAGATGGAAAATTAAATGGGTTTTTAATTGTTTTAGACATATTTCTGATGGAAGACTGTGGCACAGCTCAACTTTAGGATGTGAGCCTTGACGCCTGGCAGAAAATAATCCTAGAATAGATGGGCCACTGTTCTGACTCAGCAGAGAGGAATGTACCTTTTCCCTTCTGCATCAAGATACCAGCATGTGTCACCTTGTGTGTCACAGAAACACTAATTTCAGTAACTAGTTTAAAAAGTGCGTGCTAGGGAGTCCCAAAGGCAGCACTCTCACTCTTCAAGGAAAAGGCATGCCTTGTGTATGACATACACACATGTCTTCCGTCTCCCCCATGTAATGATCAATTCTGCCGTGTATCCCTAGTCACTCAGCTTGAGCAGAAGCACGATCTCTGGAGTGCAGTGCTCAGGAGGGCACCATTTAAAAGTTCAGAATGGGCTCGATTGCCTGATTTGGGAAAGAGTTTTTTCCAACCTCCTAAGTCACTTGAATGAGTCAATAGCAATTCTAGACTGAGCAATTCAGTTCCGACTTGAACAATTACTCAGCTTCCTGGAACACTTTTATCTACGTGCGTTTTCGGCTGCTAACTTTGTAAGCTAACTTACAAACACAAGCCCAATGAAGACAGATGTCTGTACGGCATACCAACTGTGTGAGTGCTTACCTACACACCAGAGGCAAACCTGAGCTATCACGTAAGTTCGAGGGGCACAGGGCACTTTCCCTGGGTTACAAACCCTAACTCAGGACATTAATATCCCAGGAGTTTGCAACAAGGAGTTCATTTCACATCCTTCCTACACAGTGATGGGAGTCAGCTCCAGCTCGGTTCCATGACTTCATCCTGACTTCAGGCTAAAGCAGCAGCTCTTTCCCTGAATATGTCCTTCACATGGCAGGGAAGGGGCCATGGCAGAGCCTGATGGCCCCTGAACCTCCTTGAACTTGTACATGGCACTTGGCATGCATTCCATTGCCAAGCACAAGTCCAGTGGGCAAAGTGGGTATAAACGGGACCTGAAAGCACAATCCTCCTACATAAGGGCAGGGACACACTGAGAACAATATCCAGCCTACCACGCCGCATAGCTCCATAAACACATAGGTTGCGTGGCGTGGATGGCGCCACTAGCAAAGGATTTGGGTGTGTTGAAAATTGTTGAGCCCTTCGGCCAATCCAAAAAGCTCCTTCCTGCCCTCAGTCAGGGGGCAAGTTAGAGAAGGCAGATACAGACGCAGGCAGGTTCTGGAATGAGACTCTCTAAACAGTTCACTAAACAATTAAGCTCAACTTAAATTCGTATAAACACAAATTCAGAGAGCTGTATCACTAGCCTCACCCACCCACCCCAGCAGCCCGACGGCTCACTCTCGCTCCACAATCTGTAGCTTTGATCTGGATTCTCGTTTTTTTTCCCCTGATTCATGGCTCATTGCTTTACTTAAGGGTCCTTATTTTCTGGTCCTGATGAATCACTCGGTCAACATTCCTCTGAGTACAAAGTATATTATCAACTTGCTTTTTATTTTCTTAACTAGAACCATGTTTCTTTCAATACACACTGAAAATTCCTGGCTTCCAGCTTCATTTAAGCCATAAATGGTTTGCCTCGCCGTTCAACTGTTTCTCTAATAGAAGCACCAACAGCTACACCTGCATTTTCTGACCACAGCTTTCTGTGCCTGTGACAAGGCAAGGGACAGCTCACGGTGACTTTGGTATGAAAGTAAACTTCTTGATTGTGATCTAAATTAAAATGTATCCCCCGTGGGGTAGGACTATCTAATCTGTGTCATTCCCTACGTTACATTTTTATATGTGATCTATCCCCACCTTGTCCACCCTCTCAACTCAAGTGACATTCCTTTTGAACCGTCTCCCACCCAATGTCATGAAGGCTACACTTGCTCGTGTGACAATAATGGCCATGCTCTAATTTTCTGTAGTCCTAGGATGGCACATTTCCTGCAGATTGCCAGGTTTCCCCAATCCTAATCCCTAGTAGGGATCTGCCTCTATTTGAATTTCTCCCTTGGATACACAATACCTTAAGAGGGTAAAGAGGGTCAAATACATGGTGACAGAAGGAGACTAGACTCTGGGTGGTGAGCACACAATGCAATATACAGATGATGTATTACAGAATTGTATAGTTGAAATTAACCTACTGTTATTAACCAATGTCACCCCAATACATTTAATTTTTAAAAAACATGGTTCAGATGTACAGATCTAAGTGTGATGTGGTGTCCAGTTCACTGTGTCATATTCACTTGTTAAATAATTTGGGAACTTTTGATTCAGACTTTCTTTCTAAACCGCATGAAATATTTTTCAGATTTTTTAAATGATTTTGACCAATGAAAATAAACTGATTTCCTTCTTACTTTCAGATGGCCCAGCAGTCTATACAGCATACTTAAAAATGGAGCACAGTGATGAGAATATTAAATTCTGGACGGCATGTGAAACCTATAAGAAAATTGCCTCACGGCGGAGCCGAGTTTCTAGGGCAAAGAAGCTATATGAGATTTACATCCAGCCAGAGTCCCCTAGAGAGGTAACTACCTGTCAATGACAGCAAATGGAAATCAGGGCATTACTATCTGTCAAGCCCACACATGAGCCAGGCACTGTACATCCAGCATCTCCTATAATGTCATAAAGTCAGTGTTGTTAATCTTATGTGACAGATAAGAAACCTGAGACTCTGAGAAGCTTGGTAACCAGTTCAGTTTCACACAGCAGTTAATTGGGAAAGTGAGGGTTCAGAGTTAGATCTGCCTGGCTGCAAAGCCTATCCTTATTAGGGTAGTTTCAGTCCCGGGAAAGTTATTTAAAAAGGAGGAGTCCTTGCAAGGAGAACTGGCATTGCTAGAAGGAATTACAGACACCAACAATGGGCATGGTGACATCCCCAGTGCTGTGGGGCAGGCACTGTCACCACACCAGAGCTCACTGCTCACCTGGGTTTAAAACCCACTGGCTAATTCTAAGTATAAAATATTTTCACTGTAAAAAATACAAAAAAAAACAGCAAACATTCACATTGATATTGCTGCCTATCATTGACAACTGTCTAAAGAATATAGAGTCGTGAGTGACGCCGATACAATGGGACGCCTGGTGGAAAGAGAATGAATGAGGCAGAGGGTGGCATATACGATTCCTATCACTCAGGACAGCCCGCCTTAGGGGTTGCTTCCTCCAAATTCTTGTTTGCCAAATACTTTGTTTATGGAAATGACCACTTCTCTCCTTCATTTCTCCTCTTCTCTTCATCTCCTTCCCATTTCAGGGCATGTTCAATGAAATCAACATGCATGGCTATTAAGGAAGATGAAGTTTAAAATAGCACCAATTTCTTTTTTTCTTCCTTAGAAAAGGCCTCCATCTCATCCATAAACTTCCTCGAATGTAGACTCCACTAACAAACCACTTGCAACCTCCTAAATAAGCAGTGGTTTCAGAGATTTCCTTTGGTCTGGGGCCTGGTATTATTTTTATCTGGGATGTGGAGGTGGATGTTTACATTTTTTAAAAGCAAAGAGTTTATCTCTGATGCCTTTTCACATACCTATGAAACGGCAAAGTCACCCTATTCCACTGCAAAAGAGAAGGAGGAATAAATTAAATGTTTCCATTATATTCCCATCTTTCATTATGCCTACATGTAACTTCACTTTTCAGATTAACATTGACAGCTCAACAAGAGAAACTATCACCAGAAATATTCAAGCACCCACGCAGTCGTGTTTTGAAGAGGCTCAAAAAATCGTGTATATGCACATGGAAAGGGACTCTTACCCCCGGTTTTTAAAGTCAGAAATGTATCAGAAACTTCTGAAGGCTGTTCAGTCCACCAACAATTCCTGACACGACCACTCAAACGTTGAAACTGAAGGTGGCATATTGAAAGACTGGCTTTGTTCTTTTAATTAAAAAAAAATCAGAGATAAAGAATGAAAGAGAAGAACATAACTACAAATTGATTTCTAGTTACCAAAGAGAAACAGATCCCAAAAGGGATGGACTCTAGACTCTTATCACATGAATAACCCAACTTACAGCATGCCTGTGTAGCTTAGTTAATACATAAGAAAAAAAGGTCTCTTCATGACACCAATATTGTAACATTTTACTGTAGTCATCCTGTAATGCATGTTTTCTTATTAATGAAAGCTTGCTGTCATAATGCACAGATTAGTCCTTTAAAAATGGTAGCTATATGAGTTGTGTCTCTAGCATGAATGTATTCTAAAGCACTCTTAATAATGCTAATTAGTAAACAAACTTGGTACCCACAGTACAATCAACTGTGTTATATCGTGAGCAATATTAAAATGATGTGTTCTTGAGAGATATTTTATCTGTAAAATTTTCCTACTATGTTCATAACCAAAATTTTATATTGCTTATATCTTCTACAGATGAAAAATGATTCTCAGCTATGAAAAAATACATGAATTTCTTCATTTATTTCTATACTTTCATTGCTATAAAGGTAGAAAATTTGGTTCCTATACTTTGAGTTGTTGTTTTTTTCCCCTCCTCACAATGTGAATTCATCATGGTCCTGCTAATCAATAAATCCAAATATAAAATTAAAAACTTATAATTATGTGGTTTTTCAAGGACACAATAAAGGTATATTTCCAGTAAAATACTGTTTTTATCTGTCCTGTCATAGCTGCTTCTTAGAATTTGTCAGAAGAGTCCAGAGGAAATTATTTATGTCTGTTTCATTTTGTTTAGCACAAAGTATAGGATAAATGTTCTATACAAATGGATAAATATATATATGCTTTTGATGAAGAATAAAATACCTAAAATATTCAATATCATTTTTCCAAAGAATTACTAGAGGAAAATTTTGTTCAATATCTTTAGTTTTCTGTGAAAAATGTTTAGGTCTCAAGTTTGACCAAAATATTGTTACTATTTTAAAATGCTTAGAAACCTATGCTGTATCACATGAAAATAAATCTTAATTGGAATTCTTCTCATTAAGCATATTACAACAGAATATTTGGGGGTTCATTTCTGAAAAAGAGAATTAGCTGTGCAAGAGAATGTGTTTGTTAAAAAGTATATGGTTGATTAATGCTAACTCTAGTAAATTGTAGACGGTGTGACCACAGTAGACCAATTTTATCTAATTCGCTGAATTGTATTTATTTTCTCTTAAAAATACCAATATAAGAACACAGGTTGAGGTTTTAGGTATCTGAACTTGATAATGACCCTAGCCACAATAAGACACACACACAAAAAAATGTTTCCACATGTTTCAAATAGTCTCCTCATCTCACTCCATCGGCCAATGAGTCTATTTCTGGGCAAGGAGGAAAAGTTATACATACATGGACATAATATAACCATGGTTTCAGCAGTTTCATTAACACCTTGACCCTTCTCATTTAAACTGTACTAAATGGCCAGACATTGATATAGCTAATAAATGAAATTAAAATTATCAGCCTTCTTTACCACCTATTTCTCCCCTCATACTCCAAAAAAGGAGAAGTCTAGAACATTCAGTTTTGCTTCCATGCTGACTTTGCCTCCCAAATACAGCCCCTCTGCTCAGCTCTCAACACCTTCACTTCATGTTGGGTAAACAAGGTGCCACCTGGTAATGTAAAACGAAAGCTTTGGACGGAGATACGGAGGTATGAAGCCACTGGATTAGGGCACCGTCACTCAGCTGATGGCCATCCCCATACCTTCAGGACCTGTAAGTAAGCCTCAGTTTCCTCACCCATAAAATGAAGAGCTGAGTAAGCCACACACAGGTGTTTGATTACCTCCCATGCTTAACGTATTCATCATTTGCCTCACGCTGGGACTCATTCTGAAGAGTGAGTACTCCAAAAACTGACGTTATCATGAAATGGATAACAACCTATGCATTTTTGTGTTGAACACTGGTTAAGGGAGTTCTGAAATTTTTTACTGAGGAACAGAGAATTTACCAAGTGCTATTTTAACCAGTTTAACCAAGAATTCTACATGGAAATGTATGTTTCGTGTTACTGACAGTTAAATTGGTTCTCAGATCATTTTAACTCAGTAATATCCTGAATGTTATTTAGCTTTCTTAGGGTATTATTTTTAATTCATAAATATTTTATTTTATTATAACAACTAAAATTGATCATATTTATCAAGTGGCTACAAGGATATATCCACAATAACACATTTTTGCATGATCCTTGTTTCATGCTTTGTACTTTGAGACTAAGTCAGGAAAAACATATTTAAGATTCCTGATATCAGAACCTGGATGTATTTTCCTCTATTTTTACATACATGTTTTCAAACACTGGAGATGTACAAGAGAGGCCTTTGTCATCTCTGCATAAAAATAAAGTCTTATCTTCAAAAGGAGACAGTGACAAAGATTTGCACAATTCAGATTCAAGCACCCTGGCAGAGACAAACACTTTCCTATTTATAATTCATCAGTCACACCACTGTTTCATCAACTGCAAAGGGATTTTTACCAATTTTGGAAGAAAAGAGATACATGAAGTTTCTTCAAAGACATAAGAGGGTGCGATTGGAAGAAAATCCTAAGATCCCACTGTTCAAAAATATCTTCCCCATCTCTAGGACCTGAAGGTCCCATCACGGGTCACACGGAAGATTGAAAATGGCCTCGGAATTCGAGTTTTAAGTGAGGAGTGAAACGCTAGTGCTGACAATTTACCTGCTGAAGAGCAGAAAGCAAGACCTGGGAGAACAGAACGCAGACATATAGGATGACATAGGAAACAGGATGAGGGAACAAAGATATTAGGGTCACTAGAGGTCACCAGATGCCACATAGGATGTAGGAACTTGGGGGACAAATAGAAACCAATTGCTTACTAAACTCTTCCCATCCTGTTAATAGAAAACCCAAGGGCAGAGGTTGGGGGGAGGCTTTGTTTAAAAGCAGATATTCTAAATTACTGATTATACAGTTCAGTACAAAAAAAATGAATAGCATTCCTATAAAAATAAAAGAGCAAGTTCTAAATCCTTCAACAAACAGTATTTATAGAAGCATTCCTTCAATGAAAGTCTGCCCAGATCTCCTTAAGTGCAGATATTGTACATACACACATTAATTAGGTTATGGTGTCTGCTCTCTAGGACGTGTGAGCTGGTCATTAAAATACAGAATCATAATGGCCGAGGGTGACAGGTGTTCAGAACGCTGTGGAATCCAACAGAAGTACTGACTTCCACCCAGCAAAATTTGGACGGGGCAGAAGAGGTGATGGTAAAGGCAATTCTTGATGAATAATTAAGAGATCATTCAGAGAAAGGGAAGGTAGGGAAGCTGAGGACAAGGGCTGAACACGGGCAATCCTGTGGCATTTAGAAAGAGGTGACAGATGAGGGAGGCTGCGGGGTCAGGTCTAAGTACAGATCCTGGCTCCAGCTATGGGCAGCGTTGAGAACTTAGGCAATGGCTTAGCCTCTCCGAACCTTGTTTGTCCTTCATCTGTAAAATAACAACAATAGCATTAATAGTGCCTACCTCATGGGTTCTTGTATACTTAAATGCATATGAAGTCCTGATACTGTGTTCAATAAAACCTAACCATTTTATTAGTTGCCGTAGAAGTCCAGATAAGAGACAGTGATAGCCTCAGCGAGGAAGATGAGGAAAGAGAGACATTTTTGGAGAAAGAAACTGTGAACTGATCAGATATGGGAAATGGGGGAGAGATCAAGGCTGACCCAAAGTTCCTAATTGGGTGCCATTAACCGCGAAACATGGTTCAGAGCGGTGAGCAGGGTTGGGGGACCTGCTGAGGGTGAGGCACCTGCACGCCATACATGGGACTCAGGAGAGAGGCAGAGAGCAGGAACGGAGGTCTTGGAACATTAGCGTGGCCGAATCGCTGACCAGAGAAGATATTACGGGGAAAACTGCAGAAGAGAGTCAAACCCAAAGGACCCAATGAAACTTCAGTGGAAAGCAAAAGCAAATATATTCATGACTTAAATTCTCACTGTGAACGCATCATATTATTTACAGTAATTTGATGAGCATCGTTTATTGAGTTTTTTATCTGATGGCTTATTGTCCTCAGGGTTTGGGTACATCATTCATGCCTTCAACATACAGTTACTGAGAATTTCCTGTATGCCAACATGGTCCTCAGAGAGAGAGAGAGTCACCGACAAACCATGGCTGCCCTCACATAGCTTACGTGAACTTTATATGATAAAAATAGTAGTCAAATAAAGAAAATCACATCAGGTTATGAATAAAGCCTTCACAGTTCATGAAGAATATGTACATGCATTTCACTTGAGCCTTCAAACAATCCCAGTAGGAAGCAGTTTCTTTTTAGCCCTGATGCATAGAGGAAGAGAGTGGTCAGACCCAAGGAGCAGGAGTTTGATGCCAGTTGGGCCAGGGGTAAAGCGGTGAGATTCAAGCACGCGAATCCAACCCCAGGGGCAGGATGGTCACAGGTGCTGCGTGAGTTAAGTGAGTTCGTGGGTTCAGAGGTCCTGACCACCTTCCCTGGTGGATGACTGGTCCTAAAAAGGTAGTTTATTGAGAGCATGCGCCTTCACAGAGTGATGGCTTGTGAGAACCAAAATAGGTAAAAGCAGAAGTTAAGATGGAAGAGAAAAACAACATGAAATATGTCAGGGGGGACAGAAGGCGCAGAGCAAACGAACTGAGGGGAGTGGCAGCCTCCAACGTGAAACGCTCGAAGGAAGGAAGAGGCATGAAAAAGTGAGCCCCAGGCAGGGAGTGCGATGGCCGTAAACAAGCCACACTTACAACACCCTTCATTAGAGAGCTTCCACGCTTAATAAGGAAAGGAAACTTTTCAATACAAGCAACGTGTATGCCAGGGCTATAAACACACTCAGCGCGAAACACACTGTAAAAGGAATGGTTTACAGAAAGAGGGAGAAATCTACTGGATAATGTGACTTCTTGACAGCTCATCTTGCGGCTGCTCATTAATCACGCCTTTAGCTGTATTATCAGACACTTCGAGGTGCTTCTCTGGCAGCACTTGGAACAGGCCTCCGCTAGGGAGGAGGAGAAATAAAGAAGAAGATAAATACAGTCTGTTATTATGCTGTAACGCTGCCCGATAGCACCCTAGCCCTTGGGTGATTGATAGGCAAACTACATCCCAAATAACTGAATCTAAAATTGGAGTGTATGTGCTAGCTGAGTTTTCATGTCTTGGTTTGGCAGTTTGTTTCTAGAATTGCCACAAATGAATGTTATTATTAGCTTACAGTTTGGGTAAAAGTGTCATCAATGCTTATTCTTTGAAAAGAAACGGGGAGGGGGGGGAGATTCTGAAGCTCTGTTTTCAGGGGGGAAAAGAACAAAAACAAAAAACAAAAAACTTGGAAGCCATTAGGTGTCAGGTGCTGTGATGGTCAATTTTCATTTCTCATCTCACTTAAGTCTCACATTAATATTGGAAAGAAGCTATTATTGATTACATTTTAGCCTTGAGAAAACAGGTTCAGAGCTATGCTCTCTAACTTCTAACATGTCTAAGCTCATTCAAGCAACTAAGAAACAAAGACAGAACTAAAACTAAGAACTCTGTGACCCTGAAATCTGTGCCTTTCCCATAAATTGAGTGAGATTGTGCTTGTGAAAGACCAAAATGGAAGCTGTATTCAGTGCCATGCTTACAGACCAGTTTCTGATAGTGATGAGACTTGTGTGACTGGGAAATGACTGATTTTCTTGATATCTCAAAAAGTTACTGTCACCATTCAACTGCCCCCTTAGGATGGTTGCAGCCATCATCCTAAAAATACTACAAGTTAGAAAATTTTAGGCAATATGCAGTGGTTATTGATACGTGCACTCTAACGTGCTCTTCAAGGAAAAAAATCAAGACCTGATGTTAAGTGAGATGACTGCCTTCGGTAATTCCCTGTCTTCCCAAAGGCAGGGAAACTGTTCAGATAAATGGAACTGAATGACCTGCAGATGCGGAGCTGAACAGCCCTTCAGATAACAGGAAGATGTTCGGAAACCATCGCGCCTTCTCTTGCTCTTCAGGCTTGTCTGGAATAGTCTCTCGGCCGAGGCAGGAGCATTCGTCATTTACACACACACCCCCCAATCTCTGACCTGAACCCCAGACCTGAACTGTGCAATGCCACCACCTTTCTGAACCTCTGTGTATGGTGCACCCCGTGTGCCAGTTATGGCGCTAAAATTTGAGAAGCATTATCATCGCTCATCCACAGGAACTCTGAAAAGTGGGTGAGCTGAACCCCGTGTTCCTATTACTTATCTGAAGTCCCAAACCTAACAAGTGAGGCAGCTGAGCAACAACAGTTCAAGCCCAGGTCTCTCTAAGGTGGATTCTCATTCCTCCAGTCTTTGATGCCCCGCGGGGGAACCCCCAGTTCCCAGTTGTGGTTCCAGAGCTCTCTGAATCTTTCTGTGTCTAGAAATGAACACATCATTTCTCTTTGTAACACGTCTCTGCTTTCTTCTCTGCCTGTATTCTTTATCAGGATGGATGATGGCATCACTTGTCAGCTGTAATATATCTGTATGTCCACTCGCCCAACTCTGTCATCAACCTCTTTGTTACCTTGTGTGCCCAGAGCCTGACAGAGAGCCTAACAAGTAGTTTAAGACACACTTAATATATAAATGTTTGCTAAATAAATGATGCTGCCCAGCCCCCTTAGCCAGAACCCCAGGAGACATCCAAGCTCTTCCTCCCCTCGGCTCCCAAGGCCAGCGAGGAATCAAGTCTTGTCTGGTCTCCTAAACAGTTCATGAAGCCGTCTCCGTTTTGCCATCTTAGTAGCTGTTGCCTTGCTTCAGGTTCCCACCATTCTTGCTTGGAATACTAGTTTTCTTCTGAAAGATGGAAACACCCTTCTCTGTCTGTAACACTGCCTACCAAACATCATCCCGCTCTTCAGGGACTCCTCATGGCCCCACCATGCTGGACGGCTCTTCAAAACTCTGACCTCACTTCCCACTCTAACCTCAGCATTTGCTGGCTCTCGCTCTCTCTCTTTCTCTCTTCCTCTCTCTCTCTCTCTCTCTCTCTCTCTCTCTCTCTCTNCTCCCTCCCTCCCTCTCTCTCTCTCATACACACACACACACAGTAAGCTCTAACTATTAGAAGCTGCTTACAACCTCACAGTAACCTATGTTTTCCATCTTTGTATTCACCAGAGACCACATCAGTGGTCTTTAAGGAGTAAATGCTAAAATTACATTTGATACGGTATTTTATCCTTTGGTGGTGATGGTAGTGATGATAGTTGTGATGATGGTGATGGTGATGGTGATGGTGGTGGTGGTGGTGGTGGTGATGGTGGTGATGGTGGTGATGGTGATGATGGTGGTGGTGATGATGATAATAATAATAAATAATAGCAATAATATAATTGATTAAGCATTTACTATGTGCCAGGGGCTAGGCCAATCACTTCATGTGGATTATCTCCTGTAACTCTTATAACAAACTTATAAATTTGCTTCCATTATTACCTTTACTGTATAGAAGATGAAATTAAGGCTCCAGCACTGTTAAGGACTGTCTTACAGAACACAAAGCTCGCAGCAAAAGGTCAGAACTTAGCTTTATCTCTATGCTAAATTTCTATTTGTAGCAACCCACATCTAATACTTCCTCAGGCAGACAAAATTTTATTATCTGTTTCTTGATGTCATTCTTTTAGGAAAAGCATTCTTTATCAATAACGAACCTCTATCCCAGTGTCTATGTCACCCAGGAGGAAGGCGCTGCAAGACGGGCCCCATAATAAGGAGATAATGGCAAAGTCGCTGTATGGCTTTAAGGAAGTAATACATATTTCAGGTAAAAAATAATATCAGATTAATAGAATCCAGAATGAACCAGAACTCTACAATAAATAATGATACATATTAGACAAGGATTTCTAACTATTTCGTAAGTCCTAGTCAAGGATTTCTGAATATCAGAGTGAGTGATAACCCTGAAAAATGACTAAGCAGTTAATAAGTACCACATGGAATGAAAGGATTATTGTCAACTAATCACTATAAGAGAGAAAAGTGCTTCTTGAGAAACCTCTTAATAGGATCTGGAGTTGGTGAAATTATCTACAAGTGAATCATAACCAAAGAAAATAAGAGACAATAGGATTATAAAGTACTCTCAGTACAATTCTATCTGTTCTTGGTTTACTGCTTCTGACAGACAAAGAACTCTCACCAAAGGCAAGGGAGCATGAAATGCGTCAAGGTGTCTAATGAGACATTTCAAAAGTGCTGTGTCCAAAAGTAAATTCTTCACCTTCCTCCAAAATCCGTTCCTCTCCAATTTGCCTCATCTCAGGAAGCACCACTGCCTCTTCCCACTTGTGCACTGCAGCCTGTTAGATTTTGCCCACCTGAAATGTCTGCCCCCTTCTCTTTACTTCAAAAAAGTTCCTGCTCCTCTGTGAATATCCAGTGCAAATCTCACCATGTTTTCCCAGAGTCCTCCAACCTCACCCCAGGGTAATACTCCATCGCTGTCTCACCTCTGAATGCTTACAGCAACCATTATCAATGCAACCCAGGGGCCATAAAAATGTAGGCCCCAACCCTTGGAATCTCCCTGAACTCTGCCGTTTCTGTCACATCCCACATGCGAGGCATCAGTCAACCTGGTCATCTCTTCCTTGGAAATATAACCAGAATCCTATCTCTGCTGTCATCTTCACTCCTTTGACATACCCCAAGCCACTCCTGGATATTGCAATAGATATTCCAGCGTCTATCTCTCCACGGCCACCCGTTTCCCCAACACACACACACACACACACACACACACACACACACACACACGACTTAGAGTGCTCATTTGAAAATGTATCACATTGTATCATTCTCAAAATTACCCAGTGACTTCAATGGCACTCAAGGAAAACACCCATAATCCTTGCCATGGCCGCTTAGGCCCACCAGTGCCCCCGCCACACCTATCTAGTCCTCCTACCTCTCTGCTGCTTTACCACCAACAAACACCTTCGCCTTCTCTCCGCTCCAGACCCAGGGGCCTCCTTGCCCTTCTAGGAATGCATCAGTCCTTTGCCCTCTACCCCGATCATCCTGCGCCTGGGCCTCTCAGTTCAGTTCTGTGCACAATGCTTTAGGGACACGTTCTCCGATCTCCCTACAGAAAGTGCCATTCTCATCACCACCCCTTTCTACCTCTCTCCCCGTGGCCTCATTATTTCTCATAACACTGGTCAATCCCTAACATCTTATTTTTGTGAATTTTCTGTAGACCCCTATTAGACAAGAGCTTGCCAAGAACAAAAACTTTGTTGAAAAATCTGTAAGATGACCACATACATATTAAAAACATATATATTCTTGGTTCTCAAAGGTTCAAGCCAACTCTGAAAAAACACAGACTTTGGTTAGGCAGATGTGGATTTTTATCTGTATCCTATTACTTTTTGAACTAGGCTGAATTTAGGGAAAGCATTAAATGTCTGTGCATCTCTGGCTTTTTATCACCAGGAAAAAAAGGGCTATGAAGGATGCTACAAAGTAGGGCTGGTGAAGAGAAAGGTTAGGAACTCAAAAGTAGTGGTAGTGAAAACTAAACGTCCACACGGACACCTGGACACAGATGATTACAGCAGCTTTATTCATCTTTGCCAAAACTTCTAAGCGACCAAGATGCCCTTCAGCAGGTGATGGATACATATACTTGGTCCACCCAGACAAGGGAATATTATTAGCACTAGAAAGAAACGAGCTATCAAGCCATGAAAAGACAGGGAGGAAACTTAAATGCATGTCACCACATGAAAGAAGCCAATCTGAAAAGGCTGCATACTGGATAATTCCAACTACAGGACACTCTGGAAAAGGCACACTATGGAGCTAGTGAAAGATCAGTGGTTGCCAGCAGCTGAAGAAGGAGCAGGCAGGGCTCAGAGGCTACTCAGGGCAGTGAAGGTGCCCTGTATGGCCCTGTAATGATGAGCACATGTCATTACACTTTTGTCCAAACCCACAGAGTGGATAACTGCACGAGTGAGTTGACTAGTGTCAACGATAGGCTCTGGGCGGTGATGGCGTGTCAGCGTAGGCTCACTGTCACATACGCCACTGGGTTGGGGCACAGAGATAGTGCATGGCAGGGGGGATGTGGGCAATCTCTGTACTGTCCTCTCAGTTTTGCCGTGAACCTAAAATTGCCCTAAAAAACTAAAGTCTTTAAAACCAAAAAGTTCACTAGTGGATAACAGTTACTTCACAGAGTTGCTGTGAAGATTATATTATCCTCAGAAACATCTGTAAAGTCTCTAATAAACTGACCAGCCTGTTACAAACCTCCCATAAATGTTCACACACAATTCTTTCTATTGCTTCCATTCTATTTCCTGTAAATGGGAAAATACAGCCGCCTAGAGTGTGATCATTCCATCCTGTAACCTGAGGAGTCTGAATGTAGTAACTGTTAGTCTGCAAACTGAAGAGAGATAAGTGTAGGCCTATTAGATTGCACTGTTAAAATAATAATCTACATCACAGGTTGTGTAGAAAAAGCCAAATCACCTCAAAAACCCACAATACCATGGCCCTCATTACGTTGGGCTGCGCTCTCTCCCATATCACACCTACACGATGTCAAGCTGTTTGAAGGACCAATTTCCAGAGTAATTTTATTTCAGTAAATATGTTTATATTGATAGTATTTATTTTATCTAATAATTCCTGGAAACTGATTACTTAGAAATAAATTAGTAGATCCTTTGTCAATAAGCTCAGGCTAGTATCTTTTGCTATCTAATATTTTAAGAATATTTGAGCATTTCCTGATTACAATTCAAATTAAATGCTAAGAGTCAAATAGCATGGAGAAACCCAATTATCAGGTTTTTCTGCCAGCTGAGAGGATAAGTAACATAATGAGACGTTAATTATTTGCTCTCCAGCTGCTGTGATTGATTAGTTTTGACTGGTACATCTTGCTAGTGTGATAGAGTACAGTAAATATTAGGGCTTGTTATTTTTTTCCAGGACAAGGAAACCATGGTGTCTAATGACTGGCTTCATTTACAGCTTTCTCTGCTAACTGCCAAAGTGATGACATACCCAAGCTAACCTCTATAGCACGTGAATTTCCATGTGAATTTCATGTTAGAAGACCCATCATCCAGGCTGGTGAGTCTCTGTCTTGGAAAAGTTGATATTCTCTCTCTCTCTCTCTCTCTCTCTCTCTCTCTAACACACACACACACACACACACACACACACATTTCAGCTTCTGATTTAACAAAATATAGAACCAAACTGATGGAGGTGCTAAGAAATCTCAGCTACCATATGTACATTGCTTTCTTTCTATAGAAGAATAGCATTTTAAATTGTTGTCTCAAACCAATCGCCTTTGGTGAGTCCTTGAGAGAAGAAGAAGGCAAAGGAGGAGGAGGAGGAAGAGAAAGAGAAAAGGGAGGGAAGGATGGAGGGAAGAGAGGAGAGGGGAGGGGAGGGAAAGGAAAAGCAAAGCAAAGCAAAAAAAGAAAAGAAAAGAAAAGAAAAATGAAAATTCAACACAATTCTGGTACCAAAATGCCCTGCAACTTAATTGGCTCCTGTTAACAGAAGTGAAATATTAAACCACAATATACAAAAGTCATTTATTCTTTCAAACAGTCACAGAAACTACAGTTGGTAGGCTGGCTAAAAAATTGTTCAGCTGGGTTTTGAGCTGTCCTACAATTCTTAAGGATCGAGGCCCATAGAGGACACCATTTTTAATAAAAAGTCATATGAGCGTGTCATTTGCATAACAATCTATGAAGTTGTTTGTATTAGGCAAAGGGTACAGGCAATAATTTTTTTGTGAACTACTAGCTAAAAAAATTTTACCTCTCGTTTCTAAAAATAAACCCTATCACATTACATCAAACACATCATAAAAGCAAATGTTGGCAAAATACAAAGTTAGGTGAACAGTGGCTAGTCTCAGCAAGGCTTGAAAAAAATAGCTGGAGCTACAACAAATTAATAAAAGTCCTGTGAAAATGCAGTGATATATCTGTGTATATATTATACATTTAGGTTAAATCATTTGAAAGTAGTTCTACCTGAATGTAGCTTGCAATACATAAGGGAGATTTTACAATTTTCCCTAAAATACAAGTGAGATAAAAATTCAGCAACATTGTATTAAAATATCTTATTATGTTTTTGTTTTTCATCACAAAAGTTTTTAGCAATGCACAAAGTACTTCGCATGCTGAAATACACATATTAGGAAAACACATATATGTGTTAAGATCTCCGTGAACTCTCCTTTTTGTGACATAAATTCCGTTGATTATCTCACTCTTTTCCTTTTACAACGGAAATCATTCTATTGATACATCTCCTTTTTTCTATTCTTATAGCAAACGCTTTACAATGTTCCAGCAGGACCAGACACCCCTCACCCGGGAACAGCTCTTTTTAAATAATATGGCTTTTGCTAATCTTCACAGCCACCATTGGCGGTAGCCACAGTCAGCTTGTAAAGAGGAAAACGAAATCACAGAGAATTGAAGGATATTGTCTAACTTCCTCAGTGGAAAATGCAGAACCCAAACGCAGGCACGTCTGATTCCCAGCCTGTGGTCTCTAAGCTGCTCACCAGCTGTCTCACTTTTAGCAAAGGAATCCTGACTGATGGTCAGTAGGGTCCACCCAGTTCAGTTGTCCACATATAACCAACCCAAAGGGTTCTGTCTTGTGATTTCCTGCCATTTTATGAGATAACCAATTCTTTACTTGAGAATGCAAAGAATGAATAACCCCTAGTATTAGATATATATGAATATGTATAGAGATATTAATATATATTAGAATGCACTAAACAAATGAAGGGTATGGCCCACATGCATAACACTTATGGTGAGTATTCAGGGGATAAAATGAGGATCTGAATAAACTTCCAGGCCTTTCTCACAGAGGAACTGGTAAACCACTTTACCTAGTATGACTAATAGCCTCCATTCTGGTCTGAGTTTCTCTTTTTCTCTTTCTCTCTCTCTCTCTCTCTCTCTCTCTCTCTCTCTCTCTCTCTCTCTCTCAGCATCTTCTAGTTCTTTAATGAATACTTCACTCTGTCCTGTTCTTCTCAGTCTGAAAGTTCAAGTATGTGATCTATCCTTACATCCTAATCCTAGTCACTCAGAATGACGACTCCGTATTTGCTAATTACCATCTTAAACATGTAACATTTATTATCTCATAATATATTTATAGAACCAGGCCAGGTAAGTGTTCTCCCTCCCACTTTGTAGCTGAAGAAACGAAGGCTTACTGGTGTTGCGCGAATTCTAAAGCCACACGGATGGAAATGGTGGGCTGGAAGTCAGCAATCAGACACAGAGCTGATTCCAAGCTCTGAATCCAACCACGTGGCAGTCCTGTGATGAGGGGCTGTGTCTCTAGGATCACGCGTAGGGACATGTTAGCGCGCTGGCTCACAGGCTCCCTGCACTTACTCTCTCGCTCTGTGTGGCATTCCGAGCGCTGGCTGAGGCAGCTACTCCCTGTGCCAAAGGAAAGAATGCTTTGTTCAGCTCCCTATGAAAGAAAGAGGCGCAGTGGTGTTGCTGGAGAAAAGTACAACTTCCAGATTAATGATCAACTTGAAAAGAGATCATCCATTGGGCTAGAGATTGGCTATCGTGCAGCATTAAATGTTCTCCAGTTAACAGTGCATAGGGGCTGTTCTGAGTTCATTCTAAGTGGAGTTTACATGTTAATCAATGCATCCACTTTATCAATTTACACATTTCATACAATTTATAGATTTAATTACATTCTGCATGTTTAGTTAATATCATTGTAAATGAATAATGCAAAATTATCTTAGCTATATAACATAAATTGATTCGATGACATAGAATTTAGTTTCCCCTTAAAGTCCAACTTTTCCTAGATTAAAGGATATTAAAGAGCCTTGAAAATGCTTTGGGTAGAAATCTGAACTTCTAGTGGGAAATGGTATCATTCACATACTGAAAAATACTCTGTCACCTACAAAGATGACACCCGTGACCTTTTTCCATATGCTATGTTCACTTTCCCAAGAAAAAAGAGGAGGAAGGATTTTGCTAATCTGTCTCCATTACTTACCTGGTTCCTACTGAAAGCAATGACAGGTGTTTCCAGAAATCTAATTCTATAATATTAGGAAGCTAACTGGCCCCCTGAGCTAAATTCACAAACTCAATTTTCTTGACACTGTGCAAAAACCAACTGAGCTATCTGGTCTTCAAAGCATGAAAGGTTTACTCTGCAATCTAAATGCCTAGAGGAATCAGTATATGGTAATATTTTTCAATTTTAAGCCTAATTAAATGCCGTTTTAAAGTTTACACTGAGAAATCTATTCGGCAGTGGAAATTTACCACCTGGATATTTAGCCACGTTTTTCTTCCTAAATATTTACAAAGCAGTATGCTAGAAGTCACATGTGAGGGATCTATCAAAATACAACTTTTAATAGACACGTGGACACATCTTAGCCAAAATCCACAAACTTGGCTGGGAATGAATACACCTACTATTTACAGTAAAATACTTCCTCTACCTGAAGAGATTCCTCTCCCAGAAGGCTTTTTGGAACATCAAGTACTAATATCCTATTTTTAAAATAGGTAAGTGAGTCTTCTAAAATCCTTTCCAGGAAGAATAGAAATGCTAAGTTTAGACTGAGAAGCTCAGTCTCATTTGGGAGATTAGACTTGTACCTATATAAACACATAAAGTCATAGAAACTTTCCATCACCAGTCAATTGTTATATTTTCAAAATTCTGTACTTGCCATGTGTTATTTTATAGTGCTCTTTGTAATCATGGCATCCTTCCCAACCGTTCCCCAAGTTCCCAAAATATTGGTCTTTACATAAATTGATAAACCTCAGAAAAACTGATTCACCAGCAGAAAGGTATAATCATTTGGGTGTAATCATTGACACCCAAAACAGAATAAAAAACAGAAACTCAGGGTATTCCAGTTAAAAAGAAAATAGCAAGTATTTTCACTTAAGTTTCAAAACATTAACTAAACTCAAGTAGCATATAGCATTCATTCTAACAGTCATTGTTCCTCTGTAATGTTACATCGCCTTTCTCATGCACGAACGTATTTGAGCATTAGAGCCATTCCTTAAAGAGCCTATTATTATTATAATCTCCATTTTATAAATGAGTAAACAATCAGTCAGAAAATTGAGGCGTCTCCTAGGAATCAAACTCAGATCTCAGACAAGATTCTACTGTCTAAGGCAGGCAAGCCCCATCAAAAGTGAGAGTAAATCATGGCCAAAGAATGCGGAGAGCCACTGAGGACACAGGTCGAATTGCACTTTAGGAAACGCACCTGCTTCTATGCAAATTTATGGTTACAGGTGGATTCCTGATGGAGGGTTTCCCCAAAAGCCCTCAGGTAGCAACTACACCCTACAGTCCAACAGGTGTCAGAGACGTGGAGTGAAATCCGCCCCTGCATCCTGAGCAGATATCCTGGCATAGCTAAAACGTCTTTTTTGAAGACAACACATGTAGATAAAATGTCTTAACTACTTATCAATGAAAGGTACCTTTCGTGTTGAATGAAAGGTACCTTTCGTGTTGAATGAAAGGTACCTTTCGTGTTGAATGAAAGGTAGCTATTGTTATTAGAAACGAAATCACACCGTGTACAGGTTCTATGGGGCCACCTCTACTAAATACAGGAACAACCACACGACTGGCAAACAGCGTTTATTTCCATTTCCTTCTCCATCTACATAGTCAATGAAAAGTCACAGCTGAGGTCAGTACCACCCAGGTGCTTTTAATAGTCCAGAACAAACTCTTTCTGTATTTCCTATCTCCATGTTTTCCATGGGCAAGTGACCATAGTGTGTTGACTAAAAACGTAAGTTGACACCAGTGTGTGTTTTTATCAATAACTAAAATGGGTCTGCCTGGACAGATCCTTGGAAAAGGAGAGGAAAAAAGGCAAAGCTCATACAGGGAGGACAAACTGAAATCAAAGGCCCATGTCTGGACTGTAAATGTACTGGCATCAGTTCACAGACAAGTAAAACAGGAAGCCACCCACTCCTTTGAATCCTAGAATCTAGACTTGAATCCTAACTCCTTCCCATTCATCTGAAGAGCCTGGAAGATGGGAGGTTCTCAAGGACGAGATGTGTGTCATCAGTTAAGAGTCAGCCTGGCATCACACTCCAGGCTCTTGGTCCACCCTGCAGATCAGAAGGCAGGTGACAAGGACACACATCTGCAGCCGTGTCTCCCCAACAGGATAACAGCAGCAGCTTACATTTACAGGGCACTTCCTGTGTATCAAAGACTGCTGTCAGCACTGAGTGTGTGAGGCACAAACTCTGTGTGTGTGTGGATGTGTATCGTCTCATCTGCACAACCACCCCAGGCAGAAGCGACTATTACTGCCCTCACTCTACAGACGGGAACACTGAGGCCCAAGTTCACACAGCGTGAAGGTGGCAGAGCTGGCATTCCCATGCAGGCCATCGGAAATCTGGTGTTTGTGTTCTTAACCACTACATGCTGCCACCCGGGGTGGACGTTTACCCAAACAGGACAGCAACTGGAGGACACATCTCAAATCATTTTCCTTCAAGTGCCAGCAGAGCAAGGTTTACTCTTTCTGAGAACAACGGCAGTGCCGTTGTCTCCTATTTTCTCAGGTGTTCCTGGGGCCTTGGGATTTTTCAGACTGACTGTGTCTGCAGCTTACAGTGGTAGAGATCCTGTGTCACTTGGAAAAGCTCAAAGATTGAAATGGCTCCTTCACAAGGCAGCAGTGCCTATTGGATTTCCTGTGTCCCGGGAAGGACCACACGGGGCCCTGAGAACTGACAGAGGGAAGGGAGATGGCCCTTGTGCTCAGACACTGCGATAGACTGAATTGTGTCCCCTGATGTTCATATGCAGACACCTAACCCCTAATGTGATGGTATCAGGAGATGGGGCCTTAGGGAGGTGACTGGGTTTAGAACTCATGATGGTGGGGCCCTAGTGATGGGACAACTGCCTCTTAGAAGTGACACCAGCAAGCTTCTTCTCGCTGTCTCTCTGCTGTAGGAGCCCTCACCAGAAACCAATCATGCTGGCACCTTGATCTTGAATACCCAGCCAACAAAACTATGAGAAAATAGATTTCTCTTTTTTAAGCCACCCAGTGCTTGGTATTTTATTTTGGTCGCCCAAGCAAAGACAGACACAGACAGGATGTTTAATGACAAAGACGGGACAGACACTTACATCTGTATTCATGGAAGAGAGTCCGACAGGAGCGAGAAACCATATTTAGAGATTCACTGCTAAAAATATTGAAGCACTTTGATAGAGACAGGAAATGGGGAACGGTCAGTGTGTGTCACCAACGTAGATAATGATCATTATTATCGCTCTTACTACCATTTACTGAATATTTGACATAACACTGTCTCATTTAATCCTCAAAACAGCCTTATGTGAAAATGAAACTCAGGCTGGGTCATTTCCCCAGAATCCAGAGCAGCAACCTGAAGGAAAAAAACTGGACCCTGGCTCTGACGCAGCCCGTGCGTCATGCAGAAGGTGGCAGGACAGGTCTGGGCTTCTCAGACAAAGCTTCCAGAGCAGCTGGAATCTAGGAGGTTAAAAAGCCAGCGGACACTGCCTACATTCAAAGCTTTCAAAACAGAACAAGAAGATACTTCTCTTTGGCTTCTGCCAAGATGAAGGAAAGCAGCAGCTTCATCTTTGTAAAATGATCCTCCCTTTTCAATTCATCCAGGGTTGAGAAAAAGGCAGCATCAGGCAAAATTGCCCCTGGAGACTGCCCTCAATCTCCAAAGGTTCTGAAAGGGACTTTGTCTGATCAAGGATCATCATGTACTTGTGTTATTCAACCTTAAATCTCTCTTCTTTTCAGGTTAAGTGTGAAACCTGGCAATCATGTGACGCTTTAAATTTAGTAACAATAAACTACAGCAAGGTTTGGGATTTGAAATCCCAAGGACTCTATACTCCCCACACTCAGAAGCCTGTGCTCCACAGCGAATGAGCTGAGGACTGAAAAGTTCTGTGACACCTACCGAACCATCGCAATGTGGCTGTGTCTTTTGTCTGAGGCTCTCTGCTCATTTGAGCATTTTGTTCTCGGGAACAGCCCGGAGCTTAAGAAAAATTGCCCCACAAATCAGTAAAAGCATTCTTTGTCAACCATCTGGCAGACTGTGAAATGGAAGTTTTTTCTTTTTTTCTAGCCAAATGATTTCAACACAATCTACTACCAGATGTCTTCTGTTTCTGAACAAACGATGATAGGAAGCCATTTCTGTCTGCCCACAAAGGCATAAATAGTGAATAAGCTTGGATCCATTTAAAGGGTAATTAAGGTTTACTCTGCGAAGTAACAAACTGTGGTGCCTTGAACTCTAAGACACACTACTCAGTTTTCTAATGAATATTTTCTATTTCCCAAAGATTATTCTAAAGAATAAGGGAAACAATACATTCAGAGACAACCAGATGCTAAATGGTGGCTCTATTTGTTTTAAGAATAAAGTTTAGCTCAGGAGTTATACATTTTTCATATACACTCATATGAGCAGAATTCAATAACCAAATATGCCTTAAGAAAATGTTCCTCAGGTTAGCATTTAAAGACATGCATAATTTGTTGTTGCTCTGCATGGTAATTAGGCAAACTGAAATTTATATAAGTGGAAGTTTTAATTTATACACAAATTACATTATGGGTCAAATGACTTACATCCCTACTATTTCCAAAAGAATTTAAAATAGAATACAACAAAAGGTATAACTAAAAAAAGTAGAAAATTTCCAGGCAAATGACTGAAAAGAAAATGGAAGCATTCTGACTACAAGATAACATCACGGCTGCTATTGAAATTCAAATTCAGATCTGCATACCCTCATAATAAGGTGATAGATGATGGATGGATGGATGGATGGATGGACGGACGGACGGACGAACAGACGAACGGACAGAAAGGGTGGCTGCGATTATGCCATTATTGCATAGAAGAAAACATGTCAACTCTTTAAAGAAGAAGAAATTTTCCTGGCACTAAATTCAAACTAAGAGTTTATAGGTTAAAGGAAGAGAACTGCTGAATCAAAAACAAATATATTCCCAGAGCCTCTTTGAATAATCTTCAGAACATAAAACATGCACAAGCAGTGGCCCTGAAAACTCTCCCTTCCTATGAACTCCCCTTGCATGTCTCATGCCCCTCCCCTCCATGTGACCAACAAAAGTCTGATATTGATGGAGAACAGCTCATCACCTGGGCTGGAGGCTGCCTGGTCAGGACCCACTGGTGAACACTTTGCTTAAAAGCATCTCTGTAATCCAGGTCCTTCCTGTTTTTTTCTTTGTAACAGCTTTATTGAGGCATAATTGACATACAATAAACTGCATTCATTTCAAGTGTAAAATGTACACTTAAACATGTTTATACGTGTGTTTTGACCCACTTACGGAACTGAGAAACTATTGTCCCAATCAACATAATGAACATCTTTATTCATCACCCCCAAAAGCTTCCTTGTCCCCCTTGGCAATCCTTTTATTCAAAAATTCTTTCTTCGATTAGGTTGCCATATAATTACAGATTCTTTTGTATATAAATTATATTTAACTACTGCAGGCTTCACGTTGGTTGCCTTAATTCAATTTCAGCAAGGCCTTTATCCTCCAGATCTAATTAGGATTCATCTTATTCCCTAAACTATTATTCAACCTTTTTTCGTCCACAACCCAATCCTATCAGTGACTCTTCTCATTGTAGAGAATGATTCTAACATAACCTTACAGTCAAGTCCTTCATCTTGATACGGCTTAACTGAGAGAAGGATCTCAGCAGGTTTCTCCACCCAGTCTTTAAAAACAAGGAGCAACTATTTATAAAATAGTCACTATTCAACAACCATGACATTTAGAACAAGAAGGCATTAATACTTTGAAAAATATTTAAAGAATAGACATTACTGGGAAGATCAGGCCCCTTACTCAATAGTTTATAAAACTATTCATACACCAAGTATTAATCCCCACCACCGGCACCCCTGCCCACTCACTCTGCTCCTTGAAGACCACTTCTGAAGGAAACCTCTCAGCCGTTTATTGGGTCGTCGGGAAAGTCATGATGTATTTTTCTATGTTTTTCAATGAACAAATGCGTCATGACTTTCCCGATGACCCAACAATTCTGCAATTACACTGTGAATCTCAGAGTATCTACCTGGGGCCTAAACCCTTTAATATTCAAGGAACAGAATGGTCAGGAACAAATCTTTCATGATCATTTATTTTTAAAATTATGACATAATAGCAGCGGTGTGGGCGGGGCTGTCGGCCAAGGGTGTGGATGTGAAGCCCGCGGACTCTGGCCTGTGGGCCGAATGGACACTGTGGCGCTGGGCCGGTGGCGACGGCGGAGGCCGGAGGAGCTGCAGGCTCCGGGGGACGCGAAACGGGCACGCAGGAGCTTCGAAGCAGCTGTACAGGAGTGGGGCTGCCCCCCAGGCAAGGCCAGCGTCCTGGGGTCCTGGGGAAGCGAGGAGCTGGCCAGGCCGCCCGGAGGCCACCTCTCTGCAACGAGGCCAGACATTGGCCAGGGGCCACCACGTGTGGGGATTCCTCCGAGCGGCGGAAGGAGCGTGGCCCAGCCTTGCCCGAGATGTATTGCAGGAGAATCTGGACACTTCAGCCACACCGAGAATCGATAGACGATGCGAACAGGAAAAGGAAGATTCCAGTTTGAGTTCTGATCCCCCATGTGGCGCGGATGTAAATCTGCCATGGATGGATGTGGGCGTCCACCTTTTGTCCCAGTCAGGTAACCCACGTCCTCCACGCTTAGCCAGGAGGACCCTGTCACTCCACAGAGCCTGCAACCTTGCTGGTGCTCGCTAAGCTCCTCCCGCTGTGTCCTGGTCGAGAAGGAGACCAGGCGTCATGGAAAAGTGTTAACAATTCACCGTCAAGCTTCCTGTGAGGCTTGAGAACCTGTGGCTTATGGAACCAAATCCAGAGGTAGCCCTGCTTTGGTGCTTTTCAGGGGGTTTCTCTATGTATCCAGGGCTGCTGTGTGCTCCTTTTTAATGAAAAGACCTATTTTTATATTTAAAATGTTCTCTACTCTTGAACTGCATTTTGCTGAATGCCAGTGTCCAGTCTGTGTGATTCTCTAGCTGGAGTTATCAAGCACAGGACCCCTTTGATATTAAAATGGAAGTTTCTCCAAAAAAAAAAAATTATGACATAATAAACACTGAAGAACAGTTCGCATAGGGAGCATCGCATGCTAATGATGGAATTCATCAGGCAACAGAAGACGTGACGATCTCATGCAGATTTTACTGGGAGATGGCAGTGATGTCATAGCCAGTCTCTGCTGATGCCCAAACAGTGAAGGTGCCTCGTCAAGGATATTTGGGGGGTGAGAGAGCTCTGTGTAGGGGTGGGTGCGGGTGATCGATGAGCCTTTTGAGAGGCTGAGATATCTTTGAACAATTCAGGAAGTGTCTTCATCTGGAACAAACTGGTCCCAGACATCCTGAGAACATTATCTTCTACTGGAGTTCAATTTTTAGATGATGACTTTACCTTGAAACCGGCGGATAGTCACACAGGGACTTGGTGCTGCTTTCAGACTGAGCCTAATTTATCTTCACATCTACCAGACTGAACAATCTGTATCAAAACTGTTTGGGGGGAAGGACTGACAGAATGAATACATGCAGAGGAGGAAGACAAGCCTCCAGGTGATCACAAACACAGCAACATATGAATCAGGGCTGGTGCTTTCCACAGGCACTTCTGATTCATTTGCTCATTTAATACTTGTGAGATGGCGCTGCAGTCCCAGTGGGGTGGAAGGGTGGCTGAAAGGGCAGAGAAGCATGGTGGGCACAGCGTGGCAAATCCAGACCATGTGGGTCCAAGTGCTGGCACCAACACACACATGTCCACTTGGACAGGTCACTTCATCTCACTGAGCTCCACATGTGAAATGGAGGTAGTGCCAAGACTAGTTCACAGAATCATTCAGAGGCTTAAATGAGTTACTATCAGTAAAGTACAAAGAACAGTGCCTGGCATACTCTAAGCACGATGTAAGTCACTCCTATGATTGTTCCAATATCACTTTGATGTTAATTTGTATTTCACACTCAATTAATTGGAGAGAACTAGGTGAAAATACAACAATTTGTAGCCTCGGTTGTAGGGGACAGAAACCCAGCACAGACTGGAATTTTTTTTTTTAATGGAAATTATACCAAGAGAACTCGGAGAAGGTGTGTGCCTCATGGAACTCCAGGATGCGAAGCTTTTGGGTGAGCCTCGGTAAACAGGAGAACCACGGGCAACCCAGACACCACCAGCCTCTCTCCACGGCTCTCCCGTACGCTAGCTTGCCCCTTCTCTTTCTCTCTGCAAAGCAACTTCTTCCCATCTGAAACTCTGCCAGGAGACGTGGGGCTGACACGCCAGCAGCCCCACAGCCTACATTCCAGGCCCTCCAAGACGGGCTTCCTTTTCTCAGTTCCAGGATTAAAATTCTTCCCACGGAAGGCCTCCGACTGCTCATTTCTGAGATAGTTCCAGAAAGGTCTGGACGGATGAGTGTGCTGGAAACAGCTCCCAGGATGATGAGGGTTGCAGGCCACCCCTGAGCACTCTTTAACATCTTTCAAAATGTTTTTAACTTGAAAATAAGATGATGTCAGGGCAAATATCAAGCTCTCCCTCTGAGCCAGTGCCTACCATCTTCTCTGCCAGGTTCCCTCCACTGGATTTCCTTCTCAAGTTCAGTGAGACTCCAGGGGCAGAAGGAGATTTCTCAGCTCCCTGGTGCTTTCCGACCAACGGAACAGAACTGTGTTTGTATGAGGCTCGTTTCGGAATGGCTCTGGCTTGCTGCTGGGTATAATTTGTTTGGTCTAGATTCCAAGTCTAGATGCCTAAGTTAGAGGAATCTCATTCTTGGTCCTAACCACAGGTTTTCGTTTTTAAGTTGCAAGCAAGGAAATCATGTCCTTGGAGTCCTGCAGCTGACATCCTGTGGCCGTGGATCATAAACTCTGAAACCGGAGCTTGAGCCAACAAAGCATACTCCATGCTCTGTTTAAACATTTGCCGCAATCTGTTTAGCACGTGGGTATGCGTGTGCATGTGCGCGCGTGTTTTTTAATGACATTCTCAGAGCTTCTATTTTCATTAGAAAAATAATGTGTTTCCTTCAAAAACCATAAGGAAAACACTGTTATCCTCTTGTATAATATGTCCAGCTGGAAATGCAGTGACTTGCACTCAGAAGTGGCTCAACAAATAATTCTTTTAAAAATGAATGAGAGAATGAATATATGAACAGAAATAAAAGGTAAAATCTCTCCAATCCTGTTAGTTACATTTCAAAAGTTACCACACAAAGAATAAGAGGGAAAAGCCAGTTAGTCACAAAGAGTAGTGCTCTAAGATTAAAAGCGACTTCAAAAAAACACAACGAGTTGTGCTTAACTGGATCTTGTTTGGGGTTTTTTTTTGGGGGGGGGGAGGCAGCTGTATAAAACAACATGGTATAACTGGGGAAGCTATTGATAATATGACACAATTATATTAATTTATTATGATTCTATGTTTGTGTAATAAAATCTCCTTTCTTCTTTGTTATGTACAGTGAAATATTTGGAATAATCAGGGTGCTAAGTGCTTAGTTCAAAATATCTTAACAAAAAAAGAAAAAACAAAGATAGCAAGAGGTTCTGACACACATATATATGGGAAAGAAGCTACTTACGACAAAGGAGCTCATGTACATACAGTAAGTCCTCACTTACCATCCTCAATAGGGTCTTAGAAACTGGACTATATCTTTTAAAGAAATTAAGAGGAAAATATGTATAGATGAATATATGTAGGGCACAGTATCAGGAGCTGAGAAAAATTCATTAATTCTAATTCATACATTCATTCCTTACAATGAGCCTATGAAATGGGTACTGTTATCAACCCATTTTACAGATGAGAAAACAGCCACAGCTTAGCTAGTCTGAAGTCACACTGATATTAAGTGCTACAGCTAAGTTTCAAATGTAGGTAATCTCTCTCTAGACTTAAAAACAAATTAAACATGTAGCCTAAAATGCATTCTAGGGTTGAATCAAGGTACATCATATATACCTGTAAAGATAATTTACTGAAGCTTCCTAAAGAGTAATGGTCATAAAGATGACACCTGTCCTGTATTATTCAGAAACTGGTACTAAAATCAAGAGCATTGTAAAATCATAGACTGTCTAGAGCAATTAATACATTGATATTAATATCAATTGATAGACTTTTCTCAAACTTTATAACTTATCCAAATAAATATACTTTAAAACACTGGCTAAATACTTGTGTTTTTAAAACTATAACAACAGAACACTTTTAAAAATAAGTTTTATTTTAAATCTAAATGATGCTTTTACAAAAACTGGAATCTTTTTCCTTCATTAATGTATGCCAAAAATGTCAATTATTTAAATGTTGTTTCTGTATGTAGTCCTTGGAAACACATGCAACATTCATCACCATTCCCACTACAGCATGCCTTTTAAAACTTGTTTTTTATCCAGAATTTCACACGTTGACTTTTCAGTTGGATACTTAAATTCCACTATGAATCAGGAGTCACTTCACAAGCAACATTAACATTGAAAAATGATTACTGTCATGTACTTAACAATTTTATTTTTAAAATAAAATCTGGTCACTTTAGAGAAAATTAATTTTAGGCAGTAAAGTGACATGAAATCAACTTTTGGAAGAGGGTGGTAATTTATGTAAATCAAGAGCTAGGAAAGTGACAACTAAATTTTAAGGTGACTGTTAAATTCTAGATACCCTCTAATAGATGCCTCAGGTACAGTGAGAAACAAGGTGAGCTGTCTCTTCCAGGTAGTTATTTTTCTATTGTACACATAAGCAGCCGTTTTCATCTGTGGATTCCCCAAAGTGACACAGTCACCTTTTTCCTGTGTTCTGCCTAAGCCCATGTGGCAGACTGCAATCAGGAAAATTATTTCTATAATTTTATAAATGTCTATAATTCTATAAATGTCTTTGATTTCCAAAAAGGAAATGACTAAGGAAAGTCATAAAAGAAATACAAAGAATTATAACACACATGGAAAGTATTAGTTAAGCTTCTTGGCCCGGTAGGCTCCGATACATAATTAAAGCATGCAACCCTCTGAAGAAATAAACTCTCACCATTTCTTACTATAAATAAATCCAAATCAAATTCATAAGGGCATTTACTCCAAGAAAAGTAGCTCTAACTTTTTATTTTGTGACATGGCGTTTAAAAGGTATTACACTGGTAAGACCTCCTTAAATTGTGAGTTAGCTAAAATTAGTTTGATGATTTCCATTCCATTTCCTAACATATCTTTCATTCTTGCAAAAGTAATGGCTTAAAAAAAATCAAGCAACGTGTTACATAAAAACTCCAAGAACTTCAGGGTGTTTTTTTCCAGCCATTGAAAAAAAACTAATTAAGAATTTTCAATTACAACATTCATAAAAGAATCTTGAAAATAGTCCTTCAAGCCAATCACGTCCCCTTCCGTAGAATGTGAGAGTCTCAAAGAGCTCTCTGTCTCAGCTCATCTCCCCCAGGCCATAGCTTTCGATGTTGGTAAAACAACACACAGAGAAGAAATTACTCCTCCCAGGAGTAACTGCTTTCAATAACAGATTCTTGAAGTTGAAGATCCTTCTAGATTCAAAGGAATAGCATCTTCTATCTGGGAGGCAGGCACTCTGACTGAACAGTGAGTGAGCTATCTTTTCTGAGCAGGCGGTATTTCTCAGCACCTTCTCCACTCACACGATGTGAATCAGCCTCTAATCTATGAGCTCATTATCCTGGCCAACAGAAGATCTGCTGGCGAAATCTGATTTTGCTTTGAACCTATTTGTCACTTTACTCTTACTCAAGGAAGAAAAGCTTGAAAGCCTTGACTATTTCTGAGACATTCATTTTGCAAACTCTCTCACCTTGATTAACATGTTTCTCAAGGATTACCTCACCTGAAGGAAAGGTAGACATTCAGAATCTCTGACATTGCTCTAAGGCTGTGTTTACATAACTTGCAGGTAAATAAATGACAGCATCGTCTAGCATGAAGTCTAGGAAAGCACCAGGTGAGGTCTACAAACAACTCTTTCCTGTCCACTTACTTGCTGGGTCACCTGCCTTTCTGTTAAGTGAGCAGGGTGCCACCTAACCTTTACCAGGAAATCTGAGGATGATGACCATATGTGACTGCTTGGAAACCCTGAGAGAGAGCCATTAACTCCGTAAGACGCAGTTGGGGTAGGTTTTCTCTTTAAGTGTTTTTTAAACTTTGAGAAAATTCAAGGTTCTTTTTATTTCTTTCTTACCAAATGTGGCAAAGTCCCCCACGCCATGCCAAAAGGTAAAAATCTGCCCATCCTTCACAGCCCTCCTGTGAATTACATGCTGACAATCTGTAAAGTCATCCATCTGCTTGAAATTAAGAAACAGCTGATCACAACAGCACACAAGTTCTATTCCCGGTGGACATAACATATTCAACGCAAATAAAAATACTATTCCTTGAATATCAGTGGATCCTCCTTTTTAAAAACCAGTTTGAATAGATATCTAAGGAAGTATTACTTGAAAGAGGAGAGCATTTGAACAAGTACACATCTCAAATTTCATTTTATTTGTGAATTCTGAATGTTTGCTTTATCATAATGTCCTTCCCAGGAAGTGAAAGGGCCGTCTCATAGTCCCGTAAGAGTTGCCCCGTGTCCTCACGAGGAGCTTTCTAGTCATCCCAGCCAAGGACTAACAATCACGAGTCCCTCCCTGGTGGTGAAAATGCCGAGGGTGTGGGTAGGAACCAGAGATCAAGTTCTGAGCTTTCCCATAGGAGGCCTTTACCTGGGTTCTTAGACTCCAGGATCCCCTGCACGGCCATGGGGTTATCAGTGTAAGGCACATGCAGCCAGATGATAGGCTAGCTTTCTTCTCTAATTATTGACAATGATATGTACGATCTAGAAATAACCCAACAAGCATCTCTGGCTTTTGAGTAGAGTGAGTAGTCCATGTATGAATTAATGATGCACCCACAAATACAATGTATTACTATCCAGAGAGCATTTTAAACACATATGAGAGTCTTGAAGAATCTTTTAACTCTAGAGCTGAAATTAAGAAATTAAGCACACTGGTATATGTATGAGTGGCCTGGCCATGGTAGCTTTTAGACACTGATTCTCCCCCCACATCCCCACCTCCCTGGCCCTCCTCAGTAGCCTAATATGAATGAATATGCAATTTGGAAATGTAGGGAAGAATTCCTTTATCTGCCAAGACGTTGCTAATGTGCTATTGTTTACACCTTTTTGTTGATAGTTACCCTGGAACTCAGGAGGCTACAATGTTGTCAGAGGAAATAAGATACGATTCCTCATGTGTGATGAAATAAATGCTGACGTGCTGTTACAGAATATGTCAGTGATGCCACAGGTATATCCATCCTAACTTTCAGAAGACATTCTGCCCCTATAGCAATGACGAATAGAAGGAGTTTTAATGGGATGACAGAAGCGTGGTAGCAAGGATTTACTCAGCGGTGGACATGGAATGTAGTTATACACATATACAGATATTCTCACCATTTTCAGTGTGATTGACAGAGATGCCCTGCTATAGTTTTAGGTCTTATTCATTCTTTTCTCCTTTTTTTCTTTTCCTACTAGAGAAAAACTAAGACTTTAAAAAAAAAAAAACACAGTGCACTTGGAGTATCTAGACATCCTTCATGTTCATTCATTCTTTGTCATTACCTTCAGCTTTGCCCACATACAGACCCCATCCCTGTCCCAACACTAACGTAACCAAATCACCACCATGGAGCCTGAGACACATATTCAAGGTACTGTACCTACGAGGCCATTTCTTCCCCTTATGATGACTCCTAGTTCTCCACAGAAATAATTTCATTTTTTTTAACAAATATTCATTGGCCTATGAGAATGTAAAAATACTTTGCAATGAATAGAATTTTGCCTAAGGTTTTACTGTACACATTCAAAGTCTAGAAACCACGTGTCAGGGAGGAGCTGGGACAGAGACGTTGAAAATATATATTGCAACACTCCAAAATTCCAAAACAATTTATAATTCTGGGGGGGGGGGGATTAAAATGGATTAAAAGATTAATTATTAGG
>NW_017731387.1:75526-80106 GCF_001890085.2 Hipposideros armiger
AGAAACCACGTGTCAGGGAGGAGCTGGGACAGAGACGTTGAAAATATATATTGCAACACTCCAAAATTCCAAAACAATTTATAATTCTGGGGGGGAAAAAAAAAAAAAAAAAAAAAAGATTAATTATTAATGTAAGGTAATATTATTTAGTAGATAAGAATACACATTTGAATCCAGTTTTAGCCAGGGGCTTTCACGTAAATTCTCTGAGATTTTTTTTTTTTGCAGGTTTCCTCACCTGCAAAATGAGGATAAAAGTCGTACCTTTTCCATGAAATTGGAGGATTAAATAAGAAATCGTCTTTGCACAATGCTCAGCACTTAGCCAGCATTCAGGAAATGTTGCGTAAAGTTATCAGGTGCCAAATGCGTAGCACAGGTAAGGTCACAAAAGCTTGGAAACAGAGTAAAGGGATCAGAGGGGGCAAAGGGAACGTCACGCACAAGGGAGGAAGGGCTTCAGTGGCACCTGGCCGATGGTTAGGACATGACTGGGCAGAGACGCTGGAGCAAGTCCCACAGTCGGTTGGAATGGGGCAACAGGGAAAGGATAAGCATGTCCTGTTTGCTGGGCCAGTCGAACAGGGTAGAAAGGTGTGGGCTGAACTTTATAGGCTGTCATATTGGAAAAGAAAGTAGAGGACGAATTAGGAGGAACTTGGAATAAAGGAATAAAAGGCAAAATAATCTACCCTTTATTGGTAACAAGGAGTAACTGGAGGTTACCAACTTTGCATGTTTATCAAAAATCTTCATACAATTTTTGTGAAATTTAGCTTTTGACAGCAGATTTTCAAGAACAAAATCTCAAATGGTAATTAGAGTAACTGATCCCTTCAGACGCATCTGGAGTGTCTAAACCATGCATCCTAGTTAAATCTCTGCCCGATCGCATTCCATTTTCAGATGGATGGACAGAGCTCCTTTGGTTTCCATTCAAAATGAAATAGTTAATCTATTTTTACCTACTGAGGTCTCTAAGGAAAGAAGAACACAATCACAAACAGAAATTACTTAATCAGTCAAATATGTATCTCGTCCTAAAAAAAATGTCTTCAGTATTACATCACTCCAATTACAAGCCAGCTACTCATGAGATCTCGCTAATTAGATAAACATGCCAAATTAAGTTTCATAATACTTAAAGTGATTTTAGAGCATCCCAAAGATTCCTGTATATTTTATGTCTTCTGAAATGTTAAAAATAGAAATAAAGTAATGGAAGTTTCTAGTTTGAAAGTTCTAGAACTCTTCAACACTACAAATCCAAAACCTACTACAGGCCCCCATGTAGGTATTTCACTTTAGATTTTAAAATATATGCTTTTTGTCTCTGGTTAACATATATTAAATCACGGCATATTATGTCCTTCTACAGATGTCACACTTAGATAAATGAGCAATTTTTGGTCTTGGGAGAAATTCCTCTATTCTACTAGAACAAGAGTGTATTATTTCCTTTTCTTTCAGTATAGATACGGTTCAGGATCACACCTAAACTGTGATAGAAAGCATATCTAAATACAGGTAGAAGAAAGCATTTATCATCTTTTACCAAATAGCTTCAACTTCATTGCCCAGTCTCTTGCAACTGGGAATTATATAACACCAAAGGTTAGCACTGGGCCAAAGAGAAAACCAAGGAGGGGGCTGTTTGGGGTAGGAGGTTTTTGGTTTTTTAAAAAATACCTTGAATCCCATGTGTGAGCCTCCTGAAAGAACAAGGTTGCCTTTTACGGGATCATAATAAGCCCTTCATGCAGAGAGCTTTGAGCCCAGAAACCATGTTTCTGCCTTTCTTTCAATCAGTCCTAGTTACTTAAGTCTCTGTAAATTAACTGAAGTCCAGCTGATGAATTCAATAATACACATAAGATTCAAATGTATGATGATAACATAAGTTACACCTTGGAAAGACATGAGGCTGAGGAATCCATATTTTAATACATATGTTTTCAGACAAACTGCTTTAACCATTAGAAAAAGAATTTTAACTGCTGGCTCTCAAAACTAGAAGGGAACTTGGGGAGAAACGGTTTCTAGCTGAGTCGTCTCAAATCAAATCACTGAGATGGTCCCATCGTTCTATCAGTAAGGTCAGCACTGCCTCAGCATAAAGGAACCCTAGTCACACCTCCCCATCAAGCTCTATGCAAAGGGTCAACAATCCCCAATTTTTGGCTTGAGACACCTCTATACAGCTCAGTGGTCTGCACAGGAAGGACCTCGGTTCCTATTCAGTTCAGTTCCACAACATTTTACTCAGCAGACAAGAGCAACACATGAAGTGCTATGTGAGCTAATGAAGAGGCACCAGTTTCCAGCCTGGCTGCCTGGTGACACAATGGATGACCTGCTGTGACCAGTCATGGGAAATGGGTGGAGTCATGATTAACAATAAAAAAAAAATTGATCATCTAGGGAAGCTTATTTTATTTTAGTTCTTCTTCATCTTGATGGCCAAAAACATCTTTGTAAACCCCTGGCATGTCTTGTGTGTGAGTAAGAGCTTCTATGCAACAAAGGTTAAGTCCCACTGATGGGCAAGGTAAGAAGTAGGCCACGCCCTCCTGAGTGCACAGCATCTATTGCTCCGAATGTCTCTCCACGAGCCCAAGAGTCTTCTCCTGAACTTCAGCAGCATGGGAATTTTGGAAGAGGCTTCACAGAACAGCCATAACCTGGCAGAGGCTACCACAATAGCCCGACTCTTAACATAGCTGAAACCAGTAGTATAAAACATCACTACATTGAAAACTTCTTGAGTGCAATAACTATGTTTTAGAACCCACTGTAACATCCAGTATAATCCCTGATGTCTAACGCTTGTTGAGCAAGTAAGAGAGAAAGAAGAGACAGGGAAAGGACGATTTGTGGACAACAGCCTAACTAGATTGCAAATTTTCAACGGGCTTAGCATCAGGATTGTTTACGCAACTGAAATCGCTAAGGTACCTCGACGGGTAAACCAAAAAAAGGGCAACAGATGGAAGCTGGAATGGAGACGAGCCAGGAACTTCCGGCCCCTCTCCTCCCACCCCGCTCGCTTCGCTGATGACTCTGATGTGTCCCCAAAACCTTCAGGACGTCTCAGAGCATGGGTTAAACACAACCCCACCGGACTTTACATTCTGTAACTGCAAGGATAAAACTTACTTGGTCTATCACTGCAATCCTAGCACACACCTTTGGTTCCAGCACACAGTGAGTCCTCACTAAACATTTATAGAATGAATGTCTGCAGGCTGATAACACGTAATTCAACGGCTCAAGAAAATGAGGTACACTTTTAAAGATGCTGTGACCAACTTATTCATCCTAGGGCTTATATAAAATTGCCTTTAAAAACTTTAAAAGTCTAAACAAACAAAAAAAATCCTCAAAATATATTTGGAGAAATTTTATATTTTACTTGAGCAAATATAATATGCACTGGGTGATGGGTCTTCAAGCACAAACAACAAACCAAACTCTGTTGCAGAAGCAGCTATTGCATTGCGTTAGAGTAGAATGAAAATGTGGGCTCCCCTCTAAACTCACCGGTGCTTGTCATTATCCCGAGATTGAGCTGTGCTTTGTTTGTTTTTCTTTTAGAAAATTGTCTTCCTCTGCTCGCTCACCCACTACAGCTGCTGACATGAGCCTTTCCTAAGCTGCCTGACCCAGCTTTGTTCCAATTTCATCCCCTGTCCATCTAACACCACATTCCACTTCCTCCAAATATGCCATAAACTATTTAAGAGCTAAGGAGAACAAGAGAGTGGGTCACTTTCTCCATCCATGCTGTTACCTTGGCTTGCAAAGCTTACTGCACAGACTCTGTTAATGTAGAATTCAATGAAAGCTGTCCACAAAGAAATTGTCTTAAAAAAAAAAAAAAAGACTAAAATTTTTTTTTTCTTTTCATTACAGATGCACTATCTGTGCAACTCAAAATTAATGCTCCAGCTCAGGTTACAGGATGTTTTCCCAAAACCCAAGCATTACACTTACACTGTTTCACTTACAATTGTCGGTATACTGGTGGGAAGGCTGCTCAAAAGCGGAACCCTCCGAGCAGCTCTTCAGTGGCGTTTTTTAATTAATTAGAAGAGCATACAGGGGTGGCTGAAAACAAGGAATTGCCTTATGTATGCTGACTTAAGGTGCACTGAATTTATAAAGCAAATTTGTCAAAGGAAACTCAGTTCTTTGTTGGAGACAAAGTCTGTCTCCTACAGCAAGCTATGCAATCGAACATCTTTTGAGAACGGAGCCTGGTAGGTGTTCTCATTGATTACAGATAACGCAAAGTGGTTCCAAAAGTTTGATTACATTTATGCATACAAAAGTGCATGGTAATAAGACCAATACAGTTACTGGTCGTGGTTTATATTTGTGAAGTTTTAATGAAAATAGTAACAGACTAAAATATTTCTGAGGCCTAGGAGCAGATTGAGGAGATAAGAAACGTTAGGCCATATTTAGGCCAGAAGCAGAAACCTTCTTATCCTAAAAGCCATCTTGTCTTGCTTTGTACCTTGTACCTGCCGGCTTATATTTGCTGGAGACCTGGAGAAGCCACCTGGAATGCAGAAACC
>NW_017731387.1:84875-86886 GCF_001890085.2 Hipposideros armiger
AATTGCATTGAACAGCACCCATTGCTGTGGCCATTCTGTCTCAGTTATTGACGATATCTAAAATACAGAATAAACTCTTACCAAAAACTTGGATTAAGAAGATGAACTGGCCCGAATAGTTCAGGGTACGTCTATCACACATTAAGTGTGTAGGCAATCAGAACTGTTCAATGAATGTGACTGTCCACCCAACGCACCTAAACCACTATCTCGATCCCTGCACAGCATTCCATTCAAAACTGTGGAGTGTCGCTTTATGTTTCAAGTCTCATAACGTCCCCATTGTCCTCGCGTCCAGCTTCATCAAGGTCCTTACTGGAAGCTTCTCTGGCATTCATTCCTCTCCCTAGGCTTGTTTTCACATGCTGGTCACCCTGAAGCTTCGAGCCAGGTAGAGAAAGTCCTCTGAACCCCTCCAGTATAACCGCCATTGATGTGCACCCCTGTTAGAAGCCAGAGGCCACAGAGAGGCCACCAGCTGCCTCCCCCCTTCTCTGTTGTGTCTCTAAACACACGACAGTCCCATTAGAGAGCAGGCAGCCTCCGTCTTCCACAATCTCCTTTCCTATTTTTCCTTCAGCCACACACTTGAGATGGTGCTCGAGGGGGCCTCTTTTGTGAATCTCTGTACTTCAGTCCATTATACTAAGATATTTTTGCTCATCATGTTTTAAATTGCAGTTAGTAAGTATAATGTCTAAGGGTAATGATGAAAAGGGAAGAAAGTTTTGGCAAATCGATAGTCTAATGACCATGGAGATTCCATTTTTATAAAATATAACAAAATAGTGAGAATCTCTAAAGAAAAATACAGTAGTCCACCCGATTCACAGGGGATATGTTCCAAGACCCCAGTGGATGCCTAAATCCAGAGATAGCACCAAACCCTACACATATTATGTTTTTCGCTATGTATGCAAACCTACGATAAAGTTTAATTTATAAATTAAGGCCATTCCACGTGTAGAAGATTTGCTCTTACCATAGAACTTAGCAACCTCAGCAGATGAATTTTTTTCTTTCCTCATGAAGTCGAGAACTGTCACCTTTTCCTTTAAAGAAGCACTTGACGGCTTCTCTTTGGCATATCTGAATTACCGGTATCACTACTCTTGCACTTTGGGGCCATCGTGAAGTAACATACGGGTGACTTGAACACAAGCACTGCCATCCCACGAGAGTGGATCTGATAACCAAGGTGGCTACTGAGTGACTAACAGTCAGAAAGCATCTACAGGTGGAGACGCGGAACAAAGGGATGATTCACATCCCAGGCAGATGAAGCAAGACACCGCGAGATTCCATCACACTCCTCAAAACACACACAATTTAAAACTTAGGAATTGTTTATTTCTAGAATTTTCCATCTCATGTCTTTGGACCGTGGTTGACCACGGGTAATTGAAACTGCAGGAAGCAAAACTGCAGATAAGGGGAGATTACTATAATGTAGAAAACAGAGCAAGGAGTCTAAATTGATATCATGGGGTAACAGATGAAATTTATAATGTGATGACAATCACCCCAGCACCACATCCCTTCAAATGTGAAACTCAAAGTCTACCAGAGAAAGGGGTGCTATGTCACTAAAAAATCGTGAACAGGAGTAACGGTGTGTCACCTCCAGGCCAAGGCAGTGAGAAGATCCAGGACATACACTGACATCCTCTGCCACAATGCATGTAGAAAACTAGTGCTGAGATAGAACCTTGAATCATTGCTTAAAGTAACCTGCCAGGCACACTGAGGGTTTTTCAATGGTAAGGCATTGAAATTTCGGGGTTCGTTTGTTACTGAGGCATAGCCTAGCCTCTCTGACTAACTCAGACCTCCAAATTCTCTCCCTTTGAATTCCAAAGCATTTCAATATATTTGTTATCTCAGTGTATTTGTCAACCATATTGAAGAGGCATAAATGTCACTTGTTTATTTGAGGGCAACACATACAAGAAGTACCAGAAATCAGCTTCTTCATGCTTAAATATTTATATATATATATACACTTATATAT
>NW_017731387.1:89235-93971 GCF_001890085.2 Hipposideros armiger
GCAGTGCAGTTTGTGAAATAGAGATTTAGAGTCATATTCATTTTACAGTACGTAGTATGAGCATTTTTTGAACTATTTTCTGGAACATTTCACTTATATGGTCTCCCAAACACATAATAAATCTGAACACATTCACTGCTTAGACGATAATGCCTGCAAGGCTCTTGATGCCTAGGACATGCTGGGGCAATGGTGGCCACCAGTGCTGACCACCTAATGGCGACCCAGACTGTAAGTTTCCAAGAAGTTATAGACCCTGGTTTACCCACTCTCAGAGCTTACATTCTTCTTGGATTGTAACTTGAATACATATGAATTTGGATGGCCTATATTTCCTGTTAATATCTACCTTTGCAATGCATGATGATGTTTTGTTTCATGGCTTTGACGTAGTTCCTTGCAGTAAGACTAAATGAAAAGAAGATTGTCTTGGGATGGGGTGCGGTAGGGTGGCAGGAGGGTTTAGGGTGGGAAGACCACCTGAGAACAGTTCTGCCAATCAAGAATGTCCTCAGACACTGTCAACTACCCCCTGGGGACAAACATAGCCTCCGTTGAGAACCAGTTCTTTAAAGTAATGCCTCTGTTCTTCTCCATTAAGTACTAATTTCAGAATTTAACAAAGGCCATGTCACTGTGAGTCCCTAGAGTCTTCACTGCTGTCGCTCCTGAGCTGCATCCAAACCCCCAGATATAACCACTGCCATCAGACCAGTGGTTATGCTCTGAGACGTGCACCATGTGCCCACATCACAGAGGCATGTACACACACCTAGACAGCACAGCCCACTGCACACCTGGGCTACATGGTACAGTCTATGCTCCTGGGCTACAAGCCTGGACAGTATGTTACTGCACAAAACACAAGACTAAATCAAACACGAGTGCAAATGGTGCAATCAGGAAGCACAATAAACAGGAAATGCCTGAGGCCGTTGCAGGTATAACAGGACCGCTGCTTTACGACACACTTATTTTTATAAATAGAAAGGGTACCCTCAAAAATAAGGATAAACAGTATAGTGCAGTAAATACATAAACCTACATGGTTGCTTCTTACTACTTCTTACCGTCATCAAATAGTACAGAGAGTACCTAATTGTATATGCTGTCCTTTTATATGATTTTCATATGGCTGGCAGGGTGATGCAGCTACATGAACTTAAATAAGTCAATATCTATAACCAAAACCTTGCAAATATTTTGATAGCTATGTGTGAGATGTCAGTCCATATGAGCAATGTTTAGTTCTATTCAGTGGAATGTNATACGACACTGAGCTTAAGAAACAACACTGAAGAGCCCTTCGCTTGTTTTTAGTTCCTTGGGAATGTCTGCCTAGCTATGATTTCCTTCAGGGTTCTTCCTCCTGCCTGTGGTGGTACCTTTTGCTCCAATCCACTCCAATACCTGTTCAGCCCAGAAGAGCCTGGTCTGGGCCCTGGCCGCCGCGTGATCCCAGGCTCTGAATCCTGGGCAGGGCACGCAGAACCTCTTTGTTTGCCTTTTCAGAAAGCAGGCATTGAATTCCTCCGCCTACTTTGAATCATAACACAGACCTGTAATGGAAAGCCCTGTTTACCCCAAGGCTTGTGTCCTAAATGATTCTCTGGGTCATTTTTCTTGTATTCTCATTCTTTTGTCCAACAGAGAAAGAGAATGAAACCTGAGCCCGAAGGCCACCCTGGTGACAAAGTTCCTGCCCTCTATTTGGAAATCAGGAACCACTGTGAAAGCAGCCCTGTGCTGACTTCCAAAGATCACGTTTGGGCTTCAGCAGAGTGATCAGCAGTCCCCAGCTAGCTGGTGACTAGCTTAATGACTTCCCTTCTTGAGAAAACAAGTCTGATTTGCCTCCACAAAACAAAAATTTACATGTAATAGACCAAGATTGAAGGAGAATTATGCAGTGATTTCCCCAGAGAGAGCAAACGTTTTAAACCAAATCCGTCTGTCAGATAAACTACTCTCAGCACTTTCCTTTGAGCGTGATAAATGTGTCTTCACATTGCAGCGAACATCTTTACAGAACAACCCTCAAATTCGCATGCATTACCGACATTTTCAAAATGGTTTTCCTCACCATCAGTGTCATTGTATGAACTGGCCATTTACGGCGCACGGCCAGGCATCATTACAATTTTCAGCAAATTACACTGAACTACTCTTGACGCTAAAGCCAGAGAGCCAATGATTTTTTTGTATAAATGTATTAGACTCGTTAAAGAACTTTTAAGATCATTCAAATCAGCTTATGTCCTAACACATGGCATATCCAAAATATCTTTAAAAGCTATTTAAGTCATTTTTAAAATCTTATCTCCACTATTGATTCTATGGATAGGAAATGGTAAAAGTTATGAATGAATTAAAAATTAATAATAGGTAATATTTACTAACTCCTTCCTGTGGCAGACACTACACTAAATTAACTCAGTTCTTCACCAGAAAAGTGCTATAGATGTATATTATTATTATGAGCTATGTTCTACAGATGAAGAAATTGACACTCAGAGAGGTTGAGTAACTTGTCCAAAGTTACACGACCTGAGTGGGCCCTGAGAGCTGCTCAGCCCTGACATAATACAGGCTTTCTCCTGCTCGCCTAGATGGCGGCTTCATAACTTTTCCTCTCTTCCACATTTCTAACAGCTCCTTCCTTCCCAGACTCACTTCCTGCTTCCTGCTTTGAAACAACCCACCCGTGTCTGTGCCCACACATCCTCCCTTCTCTCCAGTTACCATCCAGGCATGGGCCCGTGACGAGGTAAGCAAGACCTCCTGTCCTGTGGCTGCCCAGGGACTCTGCCCAGCACGTCTCCACCATCTCTGTCCTCTGTCCCCAACCGCCTTTCATCCCAGGTCTCTAGATCTTTCACATCTGCACACTAACACTGTCACCTTTCACTGCCTAAAATAAAATACTTTGATCCCCACTTTTTCTGCCAGCTATAGACCTATTTCCTTGCTCCCCCTTACACCAAACACCTAAAAATGTTGTCTGCATTCACCGTCTTCAATTTCTCTCCTCTCCCCTTTCATTCTGTCTTAAATTCTCCACAAATTTGACCCCCACCACTCCTCTAAACACTGCCCTACTCAAGGTTGCCGATAATCCGGTAGGGGAATCCACTTGTCATGTATCGGTCCTCATGTCGCTTCACTTCAGCATACAACACAAGTGATAACTCTCTGCTCCTTGAAATACGTGCTTTCCCTTGGTTCCAAGTCACCAACTCCATTGATTTCTTTCAGTTCATGCAACACTTTCTCAGGTTCCTTTATAGACTGATCTTCTTCTCTCCCACCTCTTAGCCTCGGAAAACCTCTTTATCTACCCTCACTCCCTTAGTGATGGTTTTGAATATTATCCACATCATGTCAACTTCCAAACATGTATCTCCCTCCAAACCCCTCTCAAGACTTTCATACCCAACTTACGACTCAATGTCTTCACTTGGATGTCTGAAAGGCTTCTTATATCTAATATGGCCCAAGCACCTCCATACCCTTGCCCCCTCCCCACAAACCCTTATCTCTACTGACAGCAACTCCACTCTTCCAACTTGTTAAGGCCAAAAATCCAGCCTCATTCCTGTGGGCTGTTCTTCTCTTAGACTCCACACCTAAACCACTGTTATCATCAGTTGACAGCTGAAGACCTGAGGTCTGGAGAAGCCAAGTGACTTGTCCAAGAATCCTCAGGTAGCACGTGACTGCTGAGATCCAAATACAACTCCCTGCAGCACTAAAGCCTGTCCCAAGCTTTAAGCGAACCACACTCCTTTAGCCTTGCTTTATTATTAGCCCAAAAATGAATCACCCAGCCAACCACTAGAATAGGAAAGGTTATGAGGTATATGCAGATATTTCGAAGATTTTTTTGAGGTGACTAAATTGAAACTCTAATGTATTGTCTATTATACATCAGTTTCACAGCTGGTAAAAGGAATCTGTTCCACTGTTTTGTGAGCACACTGACACCAGGACAATTTACCAAAGGTTATATCTCCTGTATGTCTCTAGAAAAAAACTCACCAGGCACCAAACCTTCCTTACCATACTGTCTAGAACTCAGATAAGCAAACTTTACCAGTGCTCTTACCAGAAATGACAGTCAAAGACACCCTCTGATCTTCCTTAGTCTATCCCTTTTTTTTTCATGTGGTTTTCCAAGTTTGGCCATTGTCAACAGATTTATGACGCTGAGGAAAGACACTGATGACCCCATTCCTTCTTCCTTCTCTCTATAATTATTGAACACAAGCATTATCAGATTGTCTCAAAGATGTTATCTGTCTAAATGTTTTGATTCTTTGCCCCCAATGTTTTTATAACACATACTCAACATGATATCAGGATCTATCATTTTCAGAAAACGGCTTAGTGAAGCCACTTAGTCTGCTGAGCAGAACCATGTTTACAAGCATTGTAATGGGCCAGTTCCTCTGATGACTCCCAAAGTATTTCGTGACTTCTCTGAAGTTGGTTTTGTTTTTTGTTTTTAGAGGGTTTTTTTTTTTGCAGCATTTTGGTTTTAAATCCTAATATCTAGCTTCATGATCCTGTAGGTTTTTAGGAGATAATGGCCTACATCTTTTTGAGACAGCAGTGGGATACTGCGAGAATACATTTAAAGAAGTCATTTTCATGACTCAGAAATCTTCTTATATGATGTATTACAAAGATTGGTAATATTTTTATGATTTCTAAATGATGTAACAATTTTTCCATTC
>NW_017731387.1:104731-109489 GCF_001890085.2 Hipposideros armiger
GTCTCTTGGTCGAATCCAGAAATTACTAAAACCATCCGTGGGCTTTTCATTCATTCATTAATTGATTATTTGACTCAACAATTATATACTGAGCATGCAATTACCATGTGCCAAGCAATGTATTGGAGGCTGGATTTCACTAGTTCAGCTTTCAGAATCAACCTTCCAATGACCATAATTACACAGCCAAGGTATCCAAGAGGAGCCCGTTAATGACACCCCAGGCTGAACCAGAAGCATTCATTCATTCTATGGTGGAAAGATTACAGACTTGCAACCCAAAGCCTGGTTCTGCCAGACTTAGTGCTAGTGACTTAGGGCACTTCCTTCACATCTGCAGGCATCTATAAAAGGGGTGCAACTCAGTGCAAGGATAAGAGGTAACGACTGGTCATATATGCAAAGTGCCTGGTCTGTGACTGGCTCATGTAATAGGTTCTTAATAAACAAAACCTATTGCTGTTATTACTAAAGAGAGTGGGGCCAGACTTTTTCCTAAGGAAGAGTCTTGGAAATCCCAATAGCATGTATTATTAATTTTCCCATTTTTCAAATAGGAAAAAAAATAAGCTCAGCGAAGTTAAATCTTTCATTCATGTAACAAACATGTTTAGCACTTACTATATGCCAGACCAGGGCTAGTCTCTGCAGATACAAGGATGAAGACGACAGGGGGTCTACACTCAGGTCCCTATTGTCCCCCAGAGGAAACACATGACAACACTAAATGTCCCCAAAAGAGGGAAGCCCGGGGCTGTGGTAGCATCTGAGTGAGCTCACTCAGGGATTTTCACTTTTATTCACGTCCTTCAGAAGGAAGAGCAGAATGGACGTGAAGAAGGCTCCCTGGAGGGGCTGTCATGGCTGAGTTGTGAAGGAAGTCACCTAACAAAAGCAGTTAAGCATTAGCAGCCTGGTACTGATGAAACCCTATCCTTGTCCAGGACCAATGAACTTCCCCACTATGTCACAGCTTCTCTGATGAGACTCCACTAACAAGTATTTTCTTGGCACTTGCTTTATGGGAAAGTCTGTACTAAGTGGCAACAAAGGTGAGTAACTATCGTTTTTATCTTATGAAAGCAAGGGGAAATCAGGCAGACATACAGATAGCCAACTCAAAACGTAAGTGACAAAAGAGTTTAATATTCAGAATCCAGTGTTGGACTGTCCACTTCCACCAAGTTCTCCAACGTTCAGTGTGAAGGCTTGTTTTTCCTCATGTGCCACCTGGTCGCAGGTCAGCGACACCCACAGATGTGAATTCCACCGCGCAGCAAAGCTTGGTGGGTCTTATTCACCACCTTATCTGAAAATTAGAATTCAATGTCTTTCATTTCTGCCTAATGCAAATTAAAAGGAGCTTCTTTTCTCACTTGCAGGTGCATGAATTCTGTTCTTCACTGTGTATAGTCTCTACTTGCTTGAAACTGTTCACTAGCTGAAACTATTGGAAATATTTAAGGTGCCCACATCTTTTTAATTGAATTTTTTTTCTTTAGTTTTCTAGTGAGTGTTATCTTCCTCAGATTTAAGGGGCAGAATTATGCTCGGTCCAAAAGCCAGACCCGGATCCCCATGGGTTCCTGTGGGAGATGGTGTAATTTACAGTCAGAGTCAGGTGTTTAATAATTAAAAGCCTACTTTATGAAAGTAAAAACAGAACTAGTCAATGAAGTTTCTGCCTCTTCTGAAAGAAAGATATACAATTATTAACAAGTTTAACCTCATTCAAAAATAATTTGAAGGACTTGAATGAACTTTAGTGAAAGCCAGACCCAAGAAAAAACTATCAGGAAAAAAAATGGAGGCCATTAATAAAGAGCTGGAAATCTCCAATTCTTTGCTAAGATTTAAAACACAGACTTTTGGAAAAGGACTTAGCAAAGAGGAATCTAAATGTTTAGAGGAAATGGACATGACAAGAAACATTCAATCTTCAGAATATACAAAACACAACGAATTTCAAGTAGTTACACACAATACATCCTTCAAAGTACATCAGAAAAGTGAAGACCAGCTTTTAGCAGCATGAAAAAAAATGTTTCAGATGAGAAGTCCCTTCTTTGGAGATAACTGCTGTCACAAGAAGCTAAAGAATGGATGGGAAGAGTGATTAAACATATTAATTGGAAAAAAAAACAAGTTTAAATAAAATGAGATTCTACTGCATCTGGAACAAATTCTAAATGGTTAAGAAAGTCAGATCATTGCTAAAGATGAGAGATGAGCCTGCCGTGCACGAAAAAGACAACACGGATGGTGGACCCTTGTGCATCAGAAAAGGGAGACTTCTAAGAAGATGGATACAGAGGAGTTTTGAAGAAACTCACTGATGTTTCTGGGCTAAATATGGCTGATCTTGGCTGGGCCAGTCCAGGTGACTCTGCTGGCCTTATGTGGGTTTATTTTAAAACTCTAGAAGAATTATGAAACCAAATGCTCACTACATTAACCAAAGGGAAAAAAAAAAAACATCCATGCACTGAACGACTAAGTATCCAAGTGAGAAAACTTCATGACAATCAGAAAAGGGGGAATGCAGTTAGAAAGGAACAGGAACACACATGAGCGGCAATTTTATGTCCTTCTTCAGCTGCACTTTTGAGGGAAACAAATGAATTTCACCAAATATCCAATGTAGAGAGCATTCACCCTATGAAGATAGCAGAGAACACTTCTAAAATAGATGAAAAGATTAGCATGTAAAGGGCTGGGCATTTCCAAAACATTTTTGAGGAAGAACTTACATATTTCAAAAAATAACCTTACATCCTTGCCATTCCCAGGAGGGGCATTTGGAAACACCCAAGGGGACCCGTCGGGAACCTGACAGATGAACAGACAAGAAAGGTGGGGTGTCAGGCGGTGACGGGCCAAGGCCCAGGCCCACTGCCCAGGCCCACTGCCTGGTGTTCAGCAGCGGCAATCCTCCCAGGTCAGGACCACAGACAAAAGAGCCTCCATCAGGCCACCCCCGTCCTTAGCACACGGCGTCCTTCACAGAAGCAGAGAAGAGCTGGTCCTGGTCGGTGCTCCTTGCACTATCTGGTAGGCGCCCAGGGCCTTCTGTGGATTCAACCCTCCCACCTGAATAGGAGGCAGAGCACCAAACCAGGAAAGCAGCAACGAAATGGGGAAAAGCGTCCTAGATGGAAAAGCTTTGCATGTGGCCAGCCCTGTGCCCTGAGGATGTACAAGTACCGTCGCCAGCCACGCCGTCGGGTTGCTGCTCGGGCTGGTTCCTTTTAACTTCCTTGCAAAGGAAGGCTGCTATAACTGCCTGTACCCTACAGATACAAAGCCGAGGCACAAGAAGACTAAGCAATTTGGCCTGCGCTGATGGCTAAGCTAGTGTGGAGAACTGGGAACGAAAGGTAAAAATCCCAATTGTGGACAAGGCCTCCAAGCACCCTGCTCTGCTACGGACAAGCTATACAAAGAAGTGCAAAATGGCTTTGTCTTTTGAGGCTGATAATGTTACNCCTGGGAGCCAGAATGTGGAACCGGAGGGCTTGGTCATGCCCCAAAACCTTCTGTTGCAAGAGACAATGCAACCAAAAAGCCCCTGAAACATTGAACGGGATGAGCCTCGTGTACCCCCACCTGTAACACATGCCCCAATTTGCTCCAGGAAGTGATAGTCTTTTCTAGCCTGACCTCCGGCAGCTCAAACATGCCAAATAAATTCTAATTGGCCGATTTTGGTTTCCCGCGACTCATTCCTCCTGCCGGAGGCCGTGCCTAAAAGGAAAAAAGTGAGTTCTATTAAAGAATATCTCATTTATGACTCAAGGTCTCCATCAGTCATACGAGCTTTCCCTCTGATTTTGGAAATTCCATGAAAGAGAGTATGAGGGCCGTGCATCTACAGCTTGGTCATATGTTCCAAACGCAGAGGCATATGCTAAGATTGATGCACTCAATTTCAAAAAATAAAAATTCTAGGAACTCCAAGTATTCTCTTGAAGGATGGGTATCTGGATAATTCAGACAACTGCTAGGTAGCTTGAGAAACACATCTGCAAAAACTTGAAGATGATTGACACTCAAGCCCTGTGACTCATCTGTAACACTGCGGCTCTCTTCCACTGGAAAGCTCTAAAACCCTCCAAAATCTATTGTCCAATTGGAGTCAAAACATTCAAGCAATGAAAGAAAATTCAGCTTTCTATTCGCATCTGGTCTATCCACACACCCAGTGTGAACCTGAATTCTTGCGTTTCCTTGAACAAATTGGTACTACTCATTTTCCTTTGTTGTTTCAAGTTCACTATACTCAGATTTCAGGTCATATTGTACAAAGGTACAATTTAAAAACCACTTTATATCCATCAAATTGGCTCTCTCAAAATCTTTTGACTGAAAAAAAAAACAAAGAAAAAACTTGATCTGAAAAAAATCAACTCAATGAATAACTTTTTATCCCCTGTCCATCTAATACCATATTTAACTTCCTCCAAATATGCCATAAACTATTTAAGAGCTAAGGAGAACAAGAGACTGGGTCACTTTCTCCATCCATGCTGTTACCTTGGCTTGCAAAGCTCACTGCACAGACTGTTAATGTAGAATTCAACAAAAGCTGTCCACAAAGCAATTGTCTTTAAAAAAAAAACAAAAAAAGACTAAAATATGTTTTTCTTTTCTTTACAGATGCCCTATCTGTAGCCAATGAACTCAGTTTTTATTGCTTGTAAGGCGATGGGAATTTTCTCACTCTTGATCTTGTAGTTAAAATGTTTAAAAATTACATAT
>NW_017731387.1:112391-113520 GCF_001890085.2 Hipposideros armiger
GGAATCCGAGCCATTCAACTCTGCATTGCCTCAGTGACAGTCTCCCAGGACAACCAGAAACATGTGTGCTTGTGCCTGGTCTTGCTGTATTCCTAGAGGAATATGAGCCCTACTGGAAATAGTTCGAAGGCCCAGTGAAACTCTGTGCATAAGATGACTCTCTCCAGCTCAGCACCTTTTCACAGCATAGATCCCTAAAGATTCTAACGGCACACTTTTTCCAGCACCTAAGGGTTGTGAGTAGCTATTTGGGGTACAACAGGAATTGTTCAGGACAGAGTGGGGAGGGAGATAGTAAAACAGAAGGTGAGGGAAGGCATATTTCGGTCACCAGGGGAGAACTCTGCACAGCAGCTCACATCCCCACCCCACTCACTCAGGAGGGAGCCTGCTGTGCTTAGAGGCGTAGGACCTGGTGGGGCCTGAGTGGGAGGAGTACAGGTTTTAGGGGCCTCAGTGGTCCTGCTCCCTTCCCACACCTTCCCGTATTTAGAACTCCTGAAATGCAGGGAAAAAAAAAATGTTTCTGAGCTGCAAGACTTTTTAAAGGTAGGCTCCTGGGAGAACAAATACAAACAAAACATCTAGCAGAATAGAGTTGCGGTTCCGGATGAGACCGAACCCAACGTTTCCTGAGCACTCTGCTTCACATGTTGATTATCTCAGAGCAGAACAGTTTGTCCCGGCCTCTCGCTTGACTCACACATTCTAGGTAACAGAGTGTCTCACAAGAAGCGCACAGAGGAGCACCGCAGGGGTTGTGCCAGACGTCTTGCCAATGGCTTCACCCCGAGTTACGTGAATGTAGAATTTCATCCTACTGCTTAAATATAATGCTCTTCATCACTCCAAATTTCTGCACCAAATTTTACATTTTCCTTGAAACAAATGAATACATGCCTATGGTATGTTATATAGTATTGACATTGGCCAGAAATATTTAACCAATTTTATTGGATTCAACTGTATAAGTGGACTTTCGGGCTTCAAATCCTATTAACTTCAGAAATATCTTGAATTATAATTCTCCTGGAAAAGCAGGTCCAACTCCTCACCTCTCACAGGTACGCATCATTTTTCACCTCTTTCCCACCTATTGGCAGGCTGTAGTGCAAGATTTATTGCACTC
>NW_017731387.1:123610-129001 GCF_001890085.2 Hipposideros armiger
TTGGTGCTCTAATGATTTGACCAAATTCTGTGCACAGAAACCAAAATCCCAGGCAGAAGAAATTCCTTGCTTTACCTCTGCATTTTATATACAACGTGTCTCCAGGTAATGTATTTTGTAAGAAAGTATTTCTATTACCTCCTCGCCCCTGAGATTCTGTGTAGTCCATTGTCGCAGGAGAGCAGCCACTGGCATATGCCGGGCACAGTTCCCCCGCTTAGGCTGCACCCTTAGGGTGCAGCCTAGTTAGCGACATAAACCTATCACAGGTGTTTCAATATATGTTAGTAGTTGTACTTGGGGGGAAAAATTGTGATGCTCCTGTTGTCAGCTTTCAAACAGAAGCCAGGGGCTTCAGTCAGGACTATTAACTTTAAGTGACTCTGCCTGCATTTGAAGGGTGACAGACATACTCCACACTATGGATGAATTTACCGCAAAACCACAGACATGCTCTACCTGGAATAAACCACCCAAGGACTGGGAAAATTATTAACTCCTCTGTAATACATGTCAGGTATGAGGTTGAAATTCTGATTCATACCCAACAAAAACACTCACCTTCTCACTTATCAGCTCCTGGGGGTGTAAATCACATTCTAAGAAAGACAGTAATTAGGATTTTTAAATCTCAGATCATATCACGGATGAAGAGTGGCGTACAGAATCGCGTACACATTCATTATGTTAAAAGTCTATTTCACCAACTAAAGTTACATAAGACAAAGCAGAAGAAGGAGAAGGAGAAGGAGAAACAGAGAAACAAGACAAGACAGGTGTCACACTTCCTCAAACATGGTCAACAATTACGGTGTTTAGAGACTTCATTTTTTCCAATTGCTCATCACATCCTTTGCCACGTGACATTTAATTTCCTAGGTGGTTTTTTTTTTCGTTTTTTAAAACTTACTACCAATTTAAGATTTCAGGAAGTAAGCAATAGGTTTACAGCTCTTACAAATTCAGGAACAAAGATATCACTGACCAAAATAAGGCAATGATCCTTTTGTGTGTGTGTTCTTTTTTAAAGCATATATCTTGTTTTCTAAATTTCTAAAGCATAAGTATGAAATATGTTTAGCTAATAACACTGATTTTTGATCAATAAGAGTTAGCGTGCAGGGGGAGGGGAAGGGAGAATTACAGCAGGGAAGACCTTAGCTTTTCATATTCTCCCTTTGGCATTACCAGAAACTTGTATTTTTCTTATTTGCCCTCTTCTGCAATTTATTATTATTATTTTTTAATACAAAAAGTTTAAGAACTATCCTGAAAACCTCCACCACTAGCGTGTTCAGAGAACCTCTCCAGTAGGGGGCATGGCAGATTCAACATGAAGAACATGGCCCGTTGGCCACGCGGCTCTCAAGCTGTGGTTTGCTGTGCAATATTCACAACCTATTGCATTATTTCTTCACCACAGAATGGAAAATATGTGTCACTTTAATATTGAGCAATCCCATTTATCGAAAAGTCAGTTGCAACAAAAAACACAAAGGGAAGTCATCAAACACTGTAGTTTTCACTTTAAATATAGGTTGGCTTGTTTTTTAAAAACACAGTAGCATGGCAACCTTTTCCCAAAAAGGCTTCTTAGTCTGTAGAGGATACTGGCTGAACTCTTAAAATTACCCATAGACACAGAAATGATAGATTACATACAGATTTATCAACCAACCTCATAATTTTCAGGAAAAAAAATTAATTTTCTGCCACATAACACCAGTTGTTAATTGGAAATGGTTTATGAAAAAAGAAAATCATTATATTAAACACTTACTGAAACATCTAAAATATAAACCAGTTGCTTATATGAATACATATACTCGTATACGTATATTTATATGCATGAGTATATTGAGATGATTGAATTTTCTGGCTTGGAAATCTCTGGAAGGTTTAAATGTCAAACAATTTGCTTATTTTCCTTATTGCTTATTATCCAGAGAGCATTTATTAAGTTATCTATTAACTATCTATGAACTAGAAACCACAATTCTTTGTGACATTATCTTGCTATTTTAACAGTACTTATACATTTACAAATTAATTAACCCTGAGTTAATCCTTTACTGATTTTTTTACCTTAAGTAGCTACGCTTCCAGAAGTTTCCTTTTTCACACATATGGGAGCTAATAGGAAGCTTTTGTATAGTATTTTAGAATTTGCAAAGGCCTTTCACATAATATGCAATGAGGTTGGCAAGAAAGATATATTACTCTTGATAGAGATGAGAAACTGGGGTTCAAGGAGCTGTGATGGGATTGTCCCAGCGGTTACTTAGCATATACTGTTTAAGCTGAGACTCTAACTAGGGCCCCTGACACAACTCCAGCTCTCCCAACTGCCTCTTTGTCAGAACACCTGGCCTTTCCACTAGGAGAGAGTTACACTGTTCAATGTTCTAAGTGAAAAATATACTGAGGTGTTTATTGTCAAGAAAAAGCAAGTGTCTGCGTATTACACATATTTAATAAACATACATCGAATCATCAGAAAGTAAAAATAGATGTAGGAAATATTAAGCAATGTTCTTTTAGAGATGAGGAGCATATGCTTGACAAAAATGACATTTTTACACTTCATAAACACATTTTAAAGTATGTATTACTGAAATCTAAATGATTTTCCTTCCCATAATAAGGTACATGGCTTTTATCTTCGGCAATAATTGCCAATCTTACTGTCCATTTCAGACTTGGAGCTCCAACTACTGGCAGCTCATCATAAGAATCTGTTAAACTAGTTCCAATTTTCTTTTTACAGTTCTAAGGCAAAGTAGGGAGAATATTTGCAGCCTCGTTAATATCATACTGTTAATTATTGTCTACTTAGATGCTGGATGGGAGAAACACTTGAATATGCCACTGTTCAGTTCTAATAATGCTATCTGAAATCAAAGCATTTTGTAGCTGAGGTTATTATCTCTTTGGCCTTACCAATCAAATCACTTAAAACCTGCTACAGCAGGCATGATTTCTGAAGAAAAAACAAAGGTATTCCAGCCCACTGTTGGCTTCTCCTCCTTGCCTCCTTTTGGTGCCAGTTATTAAGTGTTCTGGCAAATTGTAAGCCCGTCAAGAATAAGTCAGGAGGGACCCCTACACCCTCGCCTATTACACCAGAATGATTCTGGTGCATCGCAGCTGCAAGGTCATGGTGTTTCCCTCTATTTCATCATCAGACCTGTGATTTCTATTCTGGAAAGAGAGCCAGCCACTGAGTCCTAAGGAGTGAGCATAGAGCCACAGGGGCAGACCCAGCCACGTTATCTACTGGTCATCAGACATGCACCCCCAGCTAGAGCACTGTCGTCCGATCAAGTCACTTTCTCCTGTTCCTTCCCTAACGTGCATTCCCAAAAGCGTTCCAAGATGCCTTTGGAGGTCAGCACAGGCAAGCACAGGAGGATGGGGGCGGGCCAACATCCCCGCCCGGCCTGCAGCCAGCTTCTCAGGCACGCCTCGGCCAAGGTCGCCGGCCACTGCTCAAAGTGAAAGGTCTCTGTCAGCCCTCACACAGCCCCGGCCGGCCGGCCAGCAGCCGCACTCCGCCCCAGTGCGCCAGAAGCCGGGGCCGCAGACGTCAGCAGCGCCCTGGCTTCCAGACCCTTCTGCGGCTACCCTGACCGCCGCGGGCTGGTGTGGACCCGCCCCCGGGCCCGGCTGCAGCCGCCCAATAGGCGCCCTCTGGGGGCGGGCCCTGTGGTGTGAGTCCACGCCCCCACCCTCCGCCTCATAAATACGGCTGTGCCTCCCCAGCTGCAACCAGCAGCTGCGCTCCAGGCTGGATGATAATGCAAAGTGCCATGTTCCTGGCTGTCCAGCACGACTGCGGATCCATGGACAAGAGTGCCAACAGCGGCCCCAAAAGCGAGGAGAAGCGGGAAAAAATGAAGCGGACCATGTGAGTACGGCTTTCTTCTCTCTCCCGCCACCCATGCAGACCTAGCTCTCCCGGTTTGCTGCAAACGCGGGGCATTGGCACTCACTCGGCTTTAACAATAGGAAACTAAGTGTAGCCTGCGCCTCTGCAGGGGGAAAAAAAATGTAGAAAAGGTTAATTTGCTAAGTAAGGTGAAACCTGTGCGGTCTGTATTTTGCGTGTGTGAAGGACTGTCGGGTAGAGCTTAGGAACTGAAGAAAATTCTTGATATGGAGGCGAAGGTAGATGCGCTGAGAAATCGGGGTTGGCTTTTTGTCCCCTCNGCTTACACTCGGTTATATAAAAGCACACATACCAAAGATTTCCCAAATGTATTTCCAAAGAGCACGATAGCAAAACCAGTTCTCAAGCAGCACAGTTAAGACCCTGTCAACGTTCTCTTCTCTGTCAACCAGCCACACCCCCAGATGCTCCTTTATCAGTGGCTTTCCTACTGGCATCAGCTTCCTGAAATTCTGCGTCTTCTGCACATTTTGCCATTAGGCTTTGCATTACATTTGCATTGCACTGAGTACTTATTGATTCCCGAGACTAATATTAAGTGGAGAGGAGGGTCTGTGTGGAAAATGTACTGGGTTTCAGTTCATGCGTGGGTCTTTTCCTATTTTAATGGCTTGGCATCTATGTGCACTCAAAGTGAAGACTAGGAAAATGAGTAATCAGATGACAAGGACAGCCTATTCCTGCCTCAAAAGGTTGTCGTGAGGATCAAAATGAAATCCTGCTGGGCACACAGTGAGCCTCAGTGAATGTTGCTTATTTTGTATTTTCAAAGGTACAAGGTGGTAAGCAGAGAGACAAGGGCAGATGAAAAAACGAACCGGTGATGGGACAGGAAGAAACCTAGGGAGGGAAGGCAAAGGAAAAGCTGCTGAGTCACCAGCACAGCAGCCGAGTAGACCCAGCCTGGGCTCCCAGAGCTGCTGCGAGCGCTGCACACTGCACCTTGCTCAGCTTCCGGGCTCTGCTTTCAGCCTGGACATCGTGACCATGCACCGCGATCACCTGATGTAACCTGAGGCCGCCTCAAGCCAGAAATAACCAAACACATGGAGGGAATCTGTTTGTTACATTTTACTCAATCAGACTTGCCTCTGAGGACAAACTGACAAAAGGAGCATCCCTTTCATTAAATCAAAGAGCCCTTTTCTTTTCTGCCTCTCTCAACTGTTCTCTTCCTTGGGTTTCAAGAGATCCCCAAAGATACTTTCTCCAAGCTACATGTAAAAAATAAAAATATCCTTGGTAATGCACTGTGTGTACAGCCCTCAATTCACAAAGCATTTTATTTCACATTCACAAGAGGAGAGTATAAAAAGAAAAAAACTCTAGGAAAGGGATCTAGAAATTTTCATTTTTAATAAGATCCTTGGATGACTAGAAATCCCCTAATTTCACTTTTTTTTTTTCACTTACTAAATGAGAATGAAATTCCAGTTTAACCT
>NW_017731387.1:136226-165740 GCF_001890085.2 Hipposideros armiger
AGGGTGGCAGTTGCTCTCAGTTAAGACTGAGTCAGCTTTTCCATTGCATACAATGTTTCCAAGAGGCTTAGCCCCTAGGGAACTTAGGGCTCTCCTAGGAATATTGCCATTGATGGTGAAGTTAAATATTTATATCTTTGGAGCAGTGTGCCAAACTTAAGCATTTTGCCTACTGGCATCTTTGTCTTTAAAGAGCTAAAAGCTGAGGATTACAGGTTTGAGTGATATCTAGGAAATTATTCTCATCTATAACTAACAAAATATGGAGGTAAGGGAGTGGGAGTTACAGGAAAACATAAGGGAGTATTTGGTCACTCAATTCACATTCGCCATGTTTTCTTCTCCCTCTCTCCCCCTTCAGATGGTCTTGCTGCATTCAGGGCTTTTTTAAAATCTGAATTCTGTGAAGAAAATATTGAATTCTGGCTGGCCTGTGAAGACTTCAAAAAAACAAAGTCACCCCAAAAGCTGTCCTCAAAGGCAAGGAAAATATATACTGATTTCATAGAAAAAGAAGCTCCCAAAGAGGTAAGGAAAAACAGCTTTTACTTTTAGTGTGTTTTGAACATTCTTAGCTCCAAAGTGAAGCAAAAGATTTGAAGTCAGATGAAAAGGGGTTGGGGAGGGGTGGAGGTGACGGAGAATGTTTTTTTTCTCTTATCTTAGCTTTCAATTAAGTTGATTAAGTTTCTTCAGTGACTTGGTTGGTATAATCACACATTATAGTTTTTGGTTTCAAATATTAAATAAACAGATTTAAATCTCTAATTCTGAATATGGAATAAACCACTTTTTCTGTTTTATTTCAGATAAACATAGACTTTCAGACCAAAACTCTAATTGCCCAAAATATACAAGAGGCTACAAGTGGCTGCTTTACGACCGCCCAGAAAAGGGTCTACAGCTTGATGGAGAACAACTCTTACCCCCGTTTCTTGGAGTCAGAATTCTACCAGGACTTGTGTAAAAAGCCGCAGATCACCACGGAGACCCATGCTACATGAGATGAACACAGAAGCCCAAACATGGAGGACATTTCATTTTTTTCCTAAGGGGGAAAGGCTGTGACCTGCCCCAAAAGACTGACCTTGACTTCAGCCTGGGTGTGGGGGAAGACATCACTCAGAACTGCTGCTTCGAAGTTGGGTAGTGAGCTGGGAAGCCGGTGGCCATCCAAGAGCAGCATGTGTCAGGGCAGCCTCCGTGGCTGTAGAGAACACAGGGACAGTGGTCAGAATGTGGTGTGTCTCCCACCGGAAACGCAGGGATGTGAGACTGAAAGAAAGATACAATGTAATACTGTTGGTCCAAAAGCATTTTTAATATCAGTAGGTGTGGGATTCTGTGGCCTTAGCTAGCTGGATGTACCTCTTTCCCCAAGTCAGCCTATGTTAGCACATAGTGGTTGTAGTTTTAGTACTAAGTGACTTTAAAGTGTGTCCTACGTGCAAGTGAATGGACGTTCTTATAACTACAGATCATCAGTGCTGTTGTCTCATGTAACGCTAAAACGGACATGGTCTGTGCTTGAACTGTTCAGTGGTGTGTCGTAGCGCGAGTACGTTGTGTAGTAAATGAAATGTCGTTATGAGTGCCAAACACTGTTCTGAAGGCAGCTAAACTTTCACGTGGTCTTTGGATACTTTTAATAAATTTATTTTGATAAATAATGTTATTGAAAATGTGGTTCAGATGTGGGTATCTGTGTTTGTTTGGGCATTGGAAACATGATGGGTACTAGGAAAACCATCTTTCTGGTAAAGAAGAGGCAGAGGTGGTAAGTGCCTCAGAGCTGAGAAATGAAGGCTGCAGGGAAGACGTGCTCCTATCTCTCAAATGTTTTTGTGGGTCAAAGGAAGTGCAAACACATCCTTAGAACCACCCTGGGATCAAGCTTTCTAATATAATCTTGTGAAAATAAAGTTCGTTGTTAATGAAAACAGAAGAACATTGACCCATTCAAGACCAGCAAAATGTGAGAACTAAAACAATGTTATAGGGACAAAGCGCCACAAGTATTCACATAACTATGCCTCTCAAATGAATAAAGCAGCTAAGTAAGGTGAATGCTGTTCAGCCTCTTACTTCCCCTGGTTCCAAGATTTCCCACAGGGCACTGGCCTAAGCTTCCAAAATGCATACCTGAAATGGTTCACCTCCACGATGGATCAGTACAAAATCAGAATTTTCCTAATTAGTCTGCCTTCCTTCGGACAAGAAAGAATCGGGCTATAGCACTTTAGCTAACGAGGACGACAAAAGCGGTGTACTTTTGTTTCCTAGACAGTGTGAAAATGTGCGTGTATTCTAGTTGAGAAGCCCTTGAATCTGTAATTTTTCAAACTGGGCTATTTAGAAAAGGAACACTCTTCTCCAGCAGACTGCTTTTTGAGCCTCCTTGGTTATGGTTTCCATTTTGAAAAGGAAAAGGAGCGGGGTGGGGGTGGGGAAGCAAGGAAAAAAAAAGGCAATTAAAAAGCAGGGCCCCCCTCATCTCGGATTTGGAAAACCTGAGCCTGTGTAGCTCAGCTTTGTGACCCTGGGTCCTCATCTTCCCTGACTCAACCTTCCTGCCTGTCCCGCTGGTTCCTACGCGGTAGTAAGGGGCTTTAAAAATTATTGTATAAAGCACACACAAAAAAATTTTGATTTGCCAAAAGAAAAACTGAACCACTTTAGTTTAAACGGTTTTCACGGTGCTTGCACAAATTTTTGCCTTAATCAGACTATCTGGCACCAATAGGCACAGAGACTCTGCCTGGTCCATTCTTGTGTCACCAGCAGGCAGAGTAATATATAATAGGTGCTCCATAAATAGTGGAAGGGTCACTGAAAGGGATATTTCTTTGGAGAATAATAAATATGTCAGGCCTACACAAGCCTTAATATGGAAAGGTTTTGGCCAACAGAGAAACCCAGGGGTCAGACTGTATATCCAAGTGGTCACCAGGTCCTTTTAATTTTACTTCAAGTCTCCAGCCTGCTTTCTGTCGCCACCCTGATGGAAGGTGCCATCACCTGATGCCTGGATGACTCACCTCCCCTCACTCACTTCCCCACCCCCTCCAATCTGTTCTCTGTGTTTTCACTCTAGGGATGCTTTCAAGACATAAACCTGCCCTTGGCTCTTGTTGCTTATAAAACCTTGACAGTTTCCCCAAACAGTTAGGAGAAGAGCGCTGTCCGTCATATGGTCTAACACCTGCAGGCTTGACCTCTCCTTCTGCTCCAAGCTTGTCTCCACCACGTCTCCTCAGCTCTCTCAGCCGTCCATGCTGGCCTGCGTCTGTCCCCTGCAGGGGCCATGCCCACAGGTGTCGCAGGCCCTTCGTACGTAATAGTCCCTCTGTACGGAATGCAATTTTAGCTCTTACGCATCATGCTTACGTCAGTGCGATTGTCACTTCTTCAGGACACCTTCCCTGACCTTCTCACCTAGGTCAGATGCCTTGGGGATGTTCTCATAGCACCAGGTTCTCTAATTTAGAGCACTTGATAGGGTTCTCATTCATTTGTATGATTATGTGATAACTGTAGGTCTTCCTCAATGGACTGCTGGTGTCAACGATTTGAGAACCCTCTTGTTCTGCTCACGGCTGAATCCCTCTACCTGGCACTGTGCCTGGCGCACAACAGGAGCCACATAAATAATTGCTGAATGAATGATTAAGTATTGAAAGGTCTTATAAACAAATTTTGGTGAAACTAGAAGTATCTATGAAAACCCAAGGAGATAAGGACAAGATTTTCAAAGCCCCACTGGTTCAAATGTCTGAAAATATCTGCAGAGCTTTTTCCTTTGGCCAAAAAAATAAAATCCCTCTTGTTAGGCATATTCTCTCTAACTTTTGACCTTTAATAGAAGAACAAGCCAGATTCTAGTAACAAAAAACAAGAGTTTTGACTTGTTCAGGGCAGCTAAGTCACCAGCTTTACTCAGGTAGCATTTTTCAATGTTCTCTAGCATGGAACAAACTGAAATAGATTTAAGATTAGAAATCACATACCTCCACAAATAAATGTTACTTGATGTTCCAGTTTCTCAGCGTTCATACATTTAGGATCCACAGTCCATTCATTTTGATACTATTTCATTTTGCATCTATTTTAAGTCCTGGAGCAGTTCAAAATATGGAAATTTCAGACAGTCTCGCTGGAAAAAACAAGAGGAGAAATTGTCTATTATATGTCAAGTGAGGAGCATAGGGAAGCAATATATGAGTTCCATTGAGATGGCTTACAGGGATCAGCCAACATTTTGTAGAAAAAGGGTCTTTGGTAGAGGGTTGGTTGATTTGTTTTAGTATAATATTTGATCATTAAGGGCAGTGATTCTCATCTGGCAGGGGTGCAGAGTGGAGAGAGCTTCTCTGTATCATGAGAGGCCTTGTGGATGGGGAAGCAGAGTACCTTTGGACAGGATGCAGACTAGGCAGTGCCCACCCCGTGCCAGGCGCCGGCTGAGTTCCAACTTTGTTTTTCCACATTCGTCCCAAATTACTGCTAACCAAGGAGTGAGAGTGTATGGCACGTTTAGTAGTGGCAACCCTTTTGACAACTTTAAAAAACCATCTTCTATGTTTCTGTCAGTGGCAAGGAGATGAGGTGTATCTCATTTTTGGCATCCCAGCTCAGGAGCATCTGGGAGCTGCCTGAAGTGGCAATAACAACCCAAAAGAGCTGCCTCTGTGACCTGCAGGATAGAAAGAGGGACCGCCGGCAGGAGTAGGAAGTGCACTCTCACCCAAGACAACGGCTGTTAAACAGAGGCCTGATAGTCACCGCGGTGGGCCTCCGGCCCAACATGACCCGCACTGGATGTGGAGCCTAAAGCCCAGGATATACACACACGGAGAAGCACAGCCCTGACCAGGTGATTGAGGACTTGAACACTAACGCGGCTGGGATTTCATTCAGAGCCAATGGGGTGTCAATGGAACACAATTTCAACTAAAATATAGAAAAAAAGAAGAAGAAGGAGGAGGAGGAGGAGGAGGAGGAGGAGGAAGGGAGGAGGGGGGAGGGTAAGAGGAAGAAGAAGAAGAAGACAAAAAAAAGGGGGAACAATACAAGGGAAGGTGAGCTAGCTGCAGTGACAGCCCAAATGGGAAACACCGTGTGCCTACGCCAGGATGGTGTCACCAAATCATTCAATGTCACTTAAGAGCAACAAACGTATCACCTAGTCTACGCAGAACATTGCTCTCCGCTCCACAGGGGAGAAATATAAACACGGGTAAGGCATGTCCCCAGTCTTCCAAGAGGCACCGATTAAGCACCTGATGAAATAATGTACAAAAATTGAAACAGGAGGTGGGCTGTGACTGGTGGTTAATTATCAAAAGAGAAGTGCAAATACTTTTAGCTGGAATGAGCTGAGAAAAAAGTGACGTGACACTTTTGATGACGTGTCAAAAATGGGTATATTCCCTAAGGATGAAAGGGAGATTTCTGACGACATCTGACTGCATCCCGGAGCTGACTCCCCACTGCCGTGCTCTCAGCTGGGTCTCCAGCACCTCCAAACCACTGTCCTGTCCTCGTTCACTCCCTCGGCTGCCGTTTGAGCCTGACTGTTCTCACATCACTCTCACGACCAGAAAAAACATGAACTCTCTGGTATCTCCCAACTCAAGGTAAACATCTACACCTAAGGCTAAAAATTACCCACCTTTTATTTTTTTCTGCCCGTCCCACCTGATTTCTCACCACTGACCAGAACCGTTCCATGCTGCGTTTTCTCACTGTTCCTGAGATATAGCTTTCTCTGATTATTAAATTCTTTCCCTCCCTTAGAACTGCTCTTTCTTCCCTTCAACTGTATTCATTTTTCAAGGCTGATATCAAGTTTCACCTCTACAAAATTTTGCCAGGAGTATGTCAGTTTTAGCTTCCAACTAAACGGTCAATTACAGTACCAGTTTAGCTCACGCTACGTAACTTTCAGAGTAACAAGGTTCCAGACATGGGAGATATTCGCTACCCATCGATTACTCTGGTTAGCTCATTGATTATTGATGGATTCACATACTGTTCAGTAAAAATGCATGCAGTGATATAAATGATTTCATTTAAATTTGCTAAATTCATTTACAAAAAAAAACACATTTTTTCAGGAGCCTACAGAATTGTCGTTTTGGCTCTACATTTTTGCCTTGCAAATTTATGGGGGAAAAAAACACTAAACTATGTGGATCTTGGATGAGATCCTAACATTAGGTTTTCTGGAATCCAAGTTAATCTGATATTTATATGGTTTAAAAAGTACACTGACCTATATGGAAAGTTCCCTTAGGAGTGAGGCTGTGTGTTTATTTAGCTGGTGTATATCTTAGAAATGTGCATACGTCATACCAAAGTCAAAACAATGAAAAAGAGAAATGAGCCAAAAAAGCAGAGTGAGAAGAAACTATTTGCTGCTGTCTGCTTTGGAGGTGAGAAGCGACATGTTTTGTTTTGGTTTTTTTGGTTTTTTTTTCACTGCATTTACAACTTCCAATCTTATAAGCCTATTCCCATCATCTAGTCTTTAGCTTTGAAATACAACCACAGGTTATCTACAGTGAGTGCATATTGGAACTGCAATATTGAAAGTGCTAAGAAAACTATGCAGTTTCTGCAAGCCATGGTACCGTCTGATAAAAACCAGATATAAAACTTTGGTCTGGAAAGCAGGTGGTACTCAGTAGAACTTTCCCCTGCTTGCAGGGAAGTTTACAACATGAAATCTCCATTTGGCAGAACCAATGCATTGTCATACAGAGTGATTTCTCACAGAGAGGGCCATGGAGCACATAGCCTCAACGTCAGACTTAAACTTCTACCTCTTTCGAATTTCTTCAACTTCAGCTTTCAGATTCCAGAGTTTCACAAATCAAATCCTGTAACATTCTATAAAAGTGCTAGTAGATGATTAACATTTCAAGAATGGCTAATAATTTTAATAATACATTTACATATTATATAGTATAAGAATATATTACCTATTCTTAGTATGTTCAGGATATTATTCTCTCAACATGTAATCCGTATCATGTTATGAAAAACATATTTTATATGTTTTTTCTTATTAAAAATCTGGTGTGTGTTTTATACTTGTAGCACATTCAGGTCCATGCTAGCCACATTTCAAATGCTCAGGTAGCTGGCTACCTGACTGGAGAGACCAGCATTGAAGGTTGAGTCTAAGATGATAGATCATAAACCAGAATTTACACTTTCTGTCTTATTTTTTTCCCCAACCCCAAAAACACATATATAGCCAGTGGTTCTCAAAATTCTCTACCCCTGTGGTGCCTTTAATTAGGAAAAGCATCTTCTGTGTGCTGTACAAGGGCAGTCAAGCTAGATTGCCGTGCCTGAGTTCCAATCCCATCTCCATCTCTTAAATTGGCTCTGTGACCAAATGTGGGCATATTGTGGAAGCTTTTACCCTCCCAGTCTCACATCTGTAAAAGAGAGTAGTAATAGACACCCTTACAGGTTTTTTTTGCTTTTTATTTTTTTAAATAAATGCATTGATACATGTAAAGTGCTTATGATAGCCCTAGCCAATAGTGTTTAATGGTAATATTATGTATTGGCTGTTAACACTACTGTGCATAATTTTCCAGACATGATGGAGGTCAGTAAATATTGCTGACTAGAAGACCACTAACTCTCAGTTAATATGCAAATCGTGACTTGAAAAAAACACAGTTTCTCAAGGGAACTGACTCCTTTGCTCATTAGAATGAGAACTAGAATTAGAATGCTGCTCTCATGCATTCAGCGATATTCAGCCAGGTACCCATCTCTGCCATCAGGGAACTTTGGCTTCAGTGGGTTGCCCTGTATATTTTCCTTGCTTACATCTATCATTGGGATGATTTTGTCTGCAAGTATCAAAACGCCCCCAATCAAGCTGACTTGAAAAATAGGGAAATTCGGGCTGGCCAAGTGGCGCGTTGGTTAAGAGCTGGCTTGGGACGCCAGGGGGCCCCAGTTCAGATCCCACATATGAGGGCCAGTGACACTGCCCTGTACAGCTAAGATGCTGAACAACAGCTCAACCTGAAGCTGGGCTGCTGTGAGTCGCAGGTAACTGCAACCGCGACGGCACAGGCTGCAGCCCCTGCTGCAGTGGGTTGCCATGGGCTACCGTGTGTAGCCAGCAGCCAGCGTGAGTGGCCAGCAGCCGCCGTGAGCGGCGGCCCAGAAGCCGGCGACTGATCTGCCTCGCCCGGGAAGAGCGCAATGATGGTGCCAACTTGGGCCAGTGAAGCAACGTCCTCCACAACTAGACTGAAGAACAAAAGGACAGCAACTTGTCTGTTCCCCTTCCCGCAATTCCCCAATAAAAATCTTTAAAAAAAATAGGGAAATTCAAAGACAAGGTCATTGTGCAACCAGAGCTCTGGCTGCTCCTCAGCACCTCCTCCCCCTCTGTCCCCCTCTATACCTCACTTTTGCCAACAGGCCGGCTTCCATCATGGTCACAAAGTGGTTGCCCCTAGCAAGGGGAGCGGTAAAGACAAAAAGATTGCTCCTCCAACTACAGCGGGGAAAAGCTTCTTTCTTAAGTCTAATTGCATCAACTTGTAGAAGTCCAGAGAGGGAATCAGACACTGGTTGAATTAAGCCTTGGTTTTTAAAAGATCATTGGCAAAGGATCCAATGCCCGTCTTTAGTCCAGGAGTGGGATGGTGCCTAGGGAAGATATGGGGAGCTGGAGGAAATTAGGGTTTTGTTAGGGAGGAGGAAGCGAAATTGTATGGGCAGTCAGCAGTGTCTGTCACACAGTGCTAAGAGGGAACTAGTATTTGTGTAATTGTTCTAAAGTCACTGAAGAGGCAGTCAGTCCGTGCAACTCAGTCAATTTGGTGGGAAACGGCCGCAAAACAGGTCGCTGTAAAATGAAATCCAGAATGAACATGACTTCTACCCCGACTGCCTGGGCTATTGTCTTCATCCATTCAAATATGACTTGAAAATATTCAATGAGCTAATAAGTATAAAAAAAGGAGCAGATTGAGAAATTCAATTTGCAGCTCCACTTCTGACAATATTAGCTCAAATTCTATTGTCTGTTCTCCTGGAATTAGCGTTTCCCTCTTTCCAACACACCCTACAGATGAGTCAGATTATTTTTCATCATCACCAATTTTACCAGATGTTGTCCCCCATGCAAAGAGTTTCAATGCCTCCCTGTTTTGAACCGAGCATAGAAAGAGCACTGGATTGGAAACCAACAGAAGGACATTCTAGCCAGAGCAGCATTAACGCTCTGCTAACCCTGGGGATCGTCACCTCCCAGGACTCCATCGAGGGCAGGTGTTGGCAAACTTTTGAGATGAAAGAGCCAATCCTGTCCCTCACGACAATTTAAAAATTATTCAAGAGCTATAAAACAAATGAAATCACCATTATGTGAATAATATCCTTTAAAAGTTTTATAAATGAAACTACGATAGTTTTAATTTCATTCTCAATTTTACTTCAGAGCCACATGTACGTAACCAAGGAGCCGACATGTGGCTCAAGGGGCGCCGTTTGCCGATCCCTGATGCAGAAGGAAGGTGTCTAATATTTCTTCCAGCTCTAAAATTGTGTTTGGTTTGGGATATTTTCTGCAATCCACCCATAGTCTAACAATTTTCATGTTTTCCCCAAACATCACTGCTTTCGTCATCTTCTCTCCTCCTATCCCCATAAGCAAAGAAAGCCACCTTCATTTCATTCAGATCGACTCCAGATCTGGCCAGACCCCACACTCCATTTAGACTCCCCTTATCCTCTATATTCCTCAAGACCCAGCTCGCGTTCCCCTGGCACACCCGTTTATTAATCTCTGCATCCAATCTTCATTCAAAAAATACTTCTGAGTACCTCGTCTGTGCAAAGCGCTGAGGATACCATGCCAAAGAAAAGAAGTCTCCTGCCCTGTGCAACTCACCCCATTCCACAAGTGAGCGAACAAGATAATTCTAGAGTATGACAAAGCTTATGAAAGAGACAAGCTAAGTGGTGAGATGGGAGGAGGCTGGGTGGTCCGGGAAGGCACATTTTAGCTATGCAGTGTGTTGTTAGATGCTCTGTGACCTCCTGGCTGATTGATTAAACCAAAGCCCTCTTCTGCTTTGCAATAAGAAATCCTCTTTGAATCAAATAGACATATTTTAGCTCAGCCATAACTCTCTTGGCATGTATTGTTTTCTTGCCTGAAATGCCCCTGTCTCTCCTCCTCTGATAGAAATTTCCTTATTCTTTCTTCAAATCTTTGATAAAAATTCGATTTCTTTAAAGTTTCTCAGACAAACCCCAGGCAGAGCAAATACTTCCTTCCTTTGAATCTCTCCCATTATTTTGTTCACACCTCTGCTGTAGCATTTTTACTGAGTTAATATATCGACCCCAGAATGTTAATCTTTTCTCTTCTGCGTTTGCTTGTAGAGAAAATTTCCCCGTCAATCAGAAGCATTCTCTTTACTTGGGCAAGATGGAGAATTGTTTGGGGGCAGGAAAGACAGCTCTATATCTGGTCAGTGTCCGGTTTGTTTGTTCTGAACCTGTCCACAGACGTCTTGGGGCTCTGTGCCCTTAGATAGGAAAGGACTGCATCTTCATTTTCACTGACCCCTCACTAAATCTAGCTTTTCCTTCCAGTGTCCATCTAAGCAACCAACCACATTAGTAGTAACAAGCCATGTGACTGTCACCAAAAGCACAGATACTTTCATCCCATTAAATCACTGAAGATATTTTGAAATGCATTTTTACATTCGACATTACTTCCAAATATTAATAGTAATTAGACTGGCCTCTAGGTCTTGTTTAAAGTGTAAATACATATATTACGCTGTCATAGTTATTTTAAGTAAATGTTTTATTTTGAAATCTTGTAGACTGGCATACAGTTGTAAGAAATACAGAGAGATCATGTGTAATCTCTACCGTTTCCCCCCCCACAGTAACTTGGTGCAAAACTATCGTAAAATATCACCCTAGGATATTGGCATGAATACAGTCAAGGAACATTCCCATCACCCCAAGAATCCCTCATCTTGCCTTTTTATGGTCACCCTTGCTTCTCTCCTACTCCCCTCAACCTTACACCCCAGCAACCACTAATCTCCCCTCCATTTTTATAACTGAGTCATCTCTAGAATGTCATATAAATGGAGTCCTACAGCATGCAACCTTTGGGGTTGGCTTGTCCACTCAGCATAATACTAAGGAGAGCCATCAGAGATGTCACATGCATCCGTGGTTTATTCCTTTTAGTGCCAAGTAGTACTCCTTAGTGTGTGTGTACCACTGAACTACCATTTACCCATTGAACTACCTCTGAACCACCTCCAGTTTTTTACTATAATAAACCAAACTGCTGTAACCATTTGTGTACAGGTTGTGGTGGAAACCTACGTTTGCATTTCTCTGCGACAACTTCCCAAGGGCACAAGTGCTGGATCACACGGAGTTTGCATGTTTAGTTTTGTAAGAAAACTGCCAAACTGTTTTTCGGAGTGGCTGTACTATTTTACATCTTCTCTAGGAACGTATATATGAGTGACCCAGTTTTTTCCCATCCCCACAAGCATTTGGCATTAAAGCAATTTTTTTTTATTTAGTCATCCTGGTAGGTGTACAATGATATCTCATTGTGGTTTTATTTTGCATTCCCCTAAAGGCTAATGATATTGAACATCTTTTCATGAGCCTACTTGCCATCTGTATATTCTCCTTAGTAAAATGTCTGCTCGTGTAAGTTTGCTCATTTTCTAATCAGATTATTTATCTTACTCCAAAAGCTAAAGTAGAACGTCCAACACCTGACTTTTAATATTAAACTCTCTTGCCACTTATGTTTCAAGTGGGTTGTAGGTATATCTGTCTTATTTCCTCTTGCTTTCATGAGATAAGAACTAGAAGTAGGTCTAATGGTAACAAACAGTCTTAATTTTTCTTCATTGGAGAATGTCTTGATTTCACCTTCATTCCTGAAGGTCATTTGCACTGGGTATGAAAAGCTTGGGTTGACAGTTCTTTTCTTTCAGCACTTGAAGAATGATATGTCACTTCTTCCAGTCTCCATGGTTTTTGATAAATCTGCTGTCATTCAAATTGATGTCCTCCTATAGGTAAGGTCCTTTTTCTCTTACTACATACAAGACTTTCTGTTATTGTCGTTGTTTTTAGTTTTACAAGTCTGACTATGTGTTTTGATGTGGATTTCTATAGGTTTACCCCTTTTTATGACCCATTGGGTTGCTTGATTACATAGGGTTAGCTCTCTTGTCAAATGGGGATGTTTTCAGCCATTATTTTTTCAGACCCACTCTTTTACCTCTCCTCTTATGACTCTAATGACACAAATATTAGGTGTTTTTGTTATAGTCCCACAGGTACCTGAGACTATTTTTTTCTTCAGTCCATTTTCTTTTCTTTCTTTCTTTTTTTTTAGATTGAATGATTTCTATTTTACCTTCAAGTTCACTAGATTATTTCCTCTGTCTCATCTATTCTGCTCTTGGGCCCATCCATTGAGTGTTTTTATTTAGGTTATTGCATTTTTCAATTCTAATCTTTCCATTTAGTTCTTATGTCTTCTATTTCTCTGCTGAAGCTTCCTATTTTTCATGTGTTTTAAATGTGTTCATAACTGCTTATGGAAGCGTTTTTATAATGCCTCTTTAAAGTCTCTGTCAGATGATTTTAACATCTCTGTCATCTCCCTGTTGTCATCTACTAATTGCCGTTTTTTCATTCCAGTTGACATTTCCCTGGTTCTTGGCATGACAAGTGATTCTGTATTAAAATCAGGACACTCTGAGTATGTTGTTATGAGGCCTTGGGTTCTACTGAAACCCTCCGTGTTAGCTGGCTTCATGTGACACTGCTCCAGCAGAAGAAGGGAAATGTGGCCTTATTACTTCCAGGTGGACTGGAAGCCCAACTTTTCCACTTGGCCTCTGTCGACACCTGAGGGAGAGAGATGCTCATTTTCACTGCTGGACAGCAGCGGGAGTTTCAACTCCCCCACTAGGCTCCACTGATACTCCCTGGCTTACAGCCTGACCAAGGCGGAAGTCTACACGCCCAGTCAGCCTTGCTGGCATGGGCACGCATAGGTGTGTTTTCCTGTGGTGTTTGGCTGGAGTGGAGTGCTTGTTGTTTAAAAGTTTTCTGTCTTGCTGGGCTGCCCTTTCCTTGTCCTTTGGATAAAGAAAGAAGGCTTTTGTTGGCACTTTTGTGCCTGCATGCCTTGACATTTCTGGGTTGCCAGCTTTTTTCTGCTCTAGGTCTGAGATATTTGAGGTCAGGGCAGCCGGTTAGCTCAGGTGGTTAGAGCACAGTGCTTATAACACCAAGGTTGCCAGTTCGATCCCCACATGGGCCACTGAGATGCGCCCTCCACAACTAGATTGGAACAACTACTTGACTTGGAGCTGATGGGTCCTGGAAAAACACACTCTTCCCCAAAAAATATAAGAAAATAAAATAAAAAGATATTTGAGGTAAAAAGACAATCTAGGGAAATTATCACCATATCATTCCGTGGGCCTTAATGTCTCTAACTGGTCTACTTATTTCTCTCCACTTTTGTGTTTATTTCATATATAATGTGCAGATATTTTTGTTGTATTTGATGGGAGGAACAGGAGAAAGAACTTCTATTTCATCCCCCAGGTAGCCAAAGTCTCCTCTATTGCTGTTTTATAGCATTCTGATGGCTATATTTCAATACAATGTGTTTCCTTTGCAATCCTGTGTTTTATGTGTGCATTTATAAACAACATTCTGAGAATCCCCAAGCACCCGTCAAGGTCCATAGCACAGAACTGCCACTTTATTTAAAAAAAAGAAATGTAAGGAGATCCACAGGAAACAGCACAAAAGCATATTCCAAGATGATACACTGGGCCCGGCTCCCTTCTGTAAAATACATGTCAGCTCTTCTAACTTCCGTGTGTCCTGTTTACCCCCAGCCAGGGTTACACCGAGAGGGGGAGCTCCAAGTAGGACAACCACAGGGAGAGGAGTAGGGTGCCGTCCATTCGCACACAAGGCTACTGCTTAGAAGGTGACCCAGGCCTGTGAACCTTCAGCAAAGCTCCAGAGAACACACTGCCTGTCGTCCTGGGAGAAGTGACGTTGGCCACTCTTCCCACCAGCTTGGGTGTGGGCTTCCCGCTCCCCAGAACAGCCCCTTCTTAATTGCACCAGACTGGAAATCCCCTTTTCAAAGGCCTAGAATATTCATCGGCATCCCTTCCTCCCTGAAAAGGATGGAAGTCGTTGTCACCCAAATGGCAAGGGGTGAAGTACAAGGGGAAAACCACACACCAGGACTTGAGGGGGATTACTCAGCACTATCAGATTACATATAAATGTGTATTTATTCTTTCGTTAGACTGAGTTACTCAAAGGAAATAAGGAAATATACGAGGTCGGACAATTACATTTGTGAACTCATCCTAGAAAACGTGCTCCATGCCTCACTGCTGAATATCACTACAGTCACCTTCAAAGTACTCCGCTTGGGAAGCTATGCACTGATGCCAGCGCCTAGTCCACCCTTCAAAGTAATTTTGGAACTCTTTTTCTGGCATGGCCATCAGAGCTGTCATCAGATTTCCCTTAATGTCCTCAATGTTATCAAAATGTCTTTCTTTCAGTATTTCTTTTATCTTTGGGTAAAGAAAGAAGTCACTGGGGGCCAGATCAGGTGAGTAGGGAGGGGGTTCCAATACAGTTATTTGTTTACTGGCTAAAAACTCCCTCCCAGACAGTGCCATGTGAGCTGGTACACTGTCATGATGCAAGAGCCATGAATTGTTGGAGAAAGGTTCAGGTCATTTTCGTCTAACTTTTTCACACAACCTTTTCACACAGCCTTTCCAGTGCTTCCAAATAGTAAACTTGGTTAAATGTTTGTCCCATTGGTACAAATTCATAATGAATAATCTCTCTGATATCAAAAAAGCTTAGCAACATAGTTGCAACAAGTTTGTGAACTTAATTGTTAGACTGTGTGTGTGTGTGTGTGTGTGTGTGTGTGTGTGTGTGTGGATTTCCCATGTGTCGCACAGATTGAGGCATGTAGCAGATGCCTAATAAATGTGGTTAAAGGAACAAATATGCAAATCTATCCCATAGAGACATGGTACATGTTAGAATTTACCAAAAGAACTCGTTCTTGTGTATTTTTATTTTAATTGAGAAGATAGTCTTAGATTATTTAAGACAAATTTTAATCATTTCTTGGGCTCTCATTCCTAATTTCTTCTTATCCATCCACTACTAGTCACCCAAACTTCGGCAAAAAATGTATGCATACTTTCTCCATTTCACAGGCCATCTGGCACACATGCCATGCATGTTGCTACCTCATAAATATGTTAATAAATGGCACAAGGTTTGCTGGTCCAATCAGGACACTGCCCTTCCCTCCTCCACTTCCCCACCCCACCCCAAGGTCAAGGTGAACACATCGTGGGCAACAGTCTTGATAATATCACCCTAGAAACAAGATTGATTCAGATAAACCCTAGATGATCTGCCAATGACTGGTGGTAATACTTTTAGTTTACTGGAATCTGGAAACACAAAAAGATAAAAATCTTGAGCGCAGTCTCATAAATCTTTAACCCATGCAGCCCTCTTCAACACTGAAAGCAAATGACAATATAAAGACACCATTTGCACATTTCAGTGTTACACAGCTACCCAGCCAAGTAATAACAAAAACATTACCCAGGAGTTGAAAGGAAATGACTAAGTAAGAGTTGGGAAATGGTTCACAGCATCAGGAATGAAATCTGGTACCGAAAGGTGACATTCCACGCCTCCTCTCTGGGCAGGGCATTCCAGACAGCCTATGAGCTGTCATGAAGGACAAACCCAGGTTGGTCTTACTAAGGCCAATGACAAAGGAAGTTGGGCAGTGAATGTGACAACTAACACCGTGAGAGAGGCTAGTGGTGACAACAGGTAATGAATAACCTGTCTGGAACTCTTCATCAGAGAGGTAGGAGCCCTGAAGGATGAATAGATTCGGGTCTCAGAGGGAGCACCTTGTGCACAGCCCAGTTAGATAAAGAAATGAAAAGAGCGAATTTTTCAGACAGGTGAATTGATCCCCACACTTAAATGGAAAAGATACGTTGAGTTAAAAACAAAACAAGCACCTGAAGTAAACTAAGTTTTGGTGAAATTAAAAAAAAAAAGATTTTGGCTATGCTGTATGCATAGGACATACAAAACACAGATATTTATTTTGTAATTGATAATGTTTTTCAAATTGTCTTGTTTTGTTGTTGTATGTGTAAATTTAACGTGATAGAGTTATAGGTGCCAAGTTGCATAAAATCATGTTAGATGTAGTGTCAATTAAGTTACCTAGATTGGTTGAACTTCCTAATGAATTGATTTCATTGTAAAACAGGCTCTCTCTCTCTCTCTCTCTCTCTCTCTCTCTCTCTCTCTCTCTCTCTGTGTGTGTGTGTGTGTGTGTGTGTGTGTGTGTGTGTGTGTGCGCGCGCGTGTGCATCTTGGGTGTCAGACTGGAAGTTGGAAGGAAGAAAGGTGGCTACTCAAGTCTCTTCTACAATCATTGCCTAGAAGAAAAGATAAAAACTTCGGTTGACTGTTCAACTGGTGCCTGAGTGGGACAGAAAATATGAACAGGGAAGTCCTGAACTAGGAGGGTTAGACTCCCTTTTCCCCTATAATATCAAACTTTTGAGAATTCTGAGTCACATAGTAACTTATCTTTTTCTATATCACAGGATTTCTACACCGTATCACAAGATAAAAGGAAGTACAAAGTAGTTTCCTTCATCTTTTACTAGATTTTTGTATTTTCCTATCTCAAGTGTTCCTTCTGGTCGTGCTCAGTTTGCAGAGTATGATTGCTGTAACCGTTCATTTGAAACAAACAAACAAAAAAGCTTATTAACACCTGTTAAGGGCCAACCTGCTAAAAGTAAGAGAAACAATAAATAATGGTACCTACAGTCTTAGGGAAGTGTCAGGTATACTAAATATACAGTATACTTATTATTATGCTAATTATGCTAATATGATTTGCAATTATGCTACCAATAAATTATTGTACACAATAAGTATCAGTAGTTATACTGATGCAGAATAGTAATTCAGAGAGTCTTTTTTTTACTTAAAACTTGCTCGTGAACGCACAGGATTCTTTCTTCATAGATGCTAACAGAACCCAAAAGCCTAGCAGTTCCGAATCTTCAACCCCTCCTCTCAGTGCCAACTGGGCCATTTATCGCTGCTAATAATGCCTTAGAGCTGCACAACACCCATCAGCATACAGAGCACTTTTACAATCCTGTGAGCCTTACAATGAGATGGTGGTATGCCCACGAGGTCTCTTAAAAGAAAGGGGAACTGATCCAGTTTCCTGATTTCACAAAAGAGGAAGAATTACAGAGACAGAATGACTTGCTAATGTCACTTGGCTCATTTGAGACAGAACCAAGACAAGACTCAGACCCCAGGCCATTTCCATCCACACCAGATGCCTCAACTAGATTAGCCCGTGTTTTAAAGTCCCCGAGCTGAGGCCCCACGAGGTTCAGCGGCATTTTTAAGATGATATGGCAAATAAGTGCCGAAGTTAAAAGTAAAGACCGCCGGCCACTGCCCTTCTCTCTTCATCCATTAAGGAATTTCGATTTACATTTGTAGATTGTTAACACACAAGAAGAATGGATTTTTCTCTGAATTTAATAATGAAACTACTTTCAGCCACTGAAGAAGTCGTTTTTATGAAAACATAGGTATAGGGTCTTTTTTTCACGAGGCACCTGAAAACCCAAGTTTGGGACCAGGCCGCTAAGACTCTACAGCCCTCAGTGTGTACATGAAAGCGACTGCATGAGGATAAGTTAGGTCCCCCAAGAAGAGCCTGCGGTGCGGAGAGATAACAGATGGGCCCAGCACCTGCAAGAGGAAGCCAGCGTTTGAGGGGCACAAAGGGGCCCAGTGAGAAACACTGAGAAGCAGCTGAGAGACAGTAGCAGCGTCAAGAGAGAATGCTGTTCTAAAAGCTAAGGGAGAAATGGGTTTTGGAAAAAAAAGCAAAGGCCAAGCAATTCAAAATACTAGAGAAATGTCAAATAAGATAAGAGGTCATCAGTCCTGGGAGACTCAAAAACATCTGCCTAAAGATGTTGCACTTTATTGTTAAAGAAATGTTGGAATTTTTTTTAAAACATTTTTGTGTAAGAGTATTTTTGTGAAATGAGAATTGTCCCCAAGGCATCTGATCTGGCCACATCATGTAGGGTTGAGTGAGATGAGAACAAATTATAAGAAAGGCAGATTAGGACTGTGCAGATAAAAAGGAATGATAACGGGACCTAGGGTGATATCAGTTGGAGCAGAAATGTAAAAGGAGATGCAATCAATATTTTGGAAGAAGTAAACATGGATACATTACAATGCCAGCCTTTGAGGAATTTAGTTGAGGGGGAAATAAATTCTTACTCATATAACGTTAGTTGACAATCCAAGTCCATATTTACCCGCTAAGAGGAAACTCTTTAACACAGTAAGTGCTGCCATCAGGGGAGCTTTGATAAAGAAATGCAGGTACAGAGAGGCCACTAAACACACTTTTAATTTACTCAGAAGCCAGGCAGCGACTCTTTGGAGTTGAAGAGAAAGTACTGATTTCAAAATTATGTATTAAATTCCAATAGGGAGATCAGTAATTAAGTGGAGGTGGAGTTAGTCATTTAAATAGGTATCTAGTCAAACCAGTAATGATGGCTTCTTTTCATTTCTAAACAGAAAAATGATTTAAATGGCTTTATAGGTATTGTTGTCTTAATGCTGTAGATAAGACTCCAGTTTTCAATGACTGTTGGCCAGCGCTGTCAGAGGCAGTATCTCAGAATGTCGCAAGAAAAACGCAAAACACCAAAACCTGTGATTGACAGGCAGCCTATTGCCAGATGCTAAGAGGAAACTCTTCTATTCCTGACATCCTATCGAGCTGATGTAGGACTCACAATCTCTTGATGACACAGGGCTTATGACCTGGAAAAGAACAAAACTGTCTTCCTGGGAGTAAGGACAGACATGATAATCCTTTCCCCAGCACCTGCCTTTAGGTACAAAAACCAATAAACTACCTGTTTATGCTCCTAGGGTGCTGCTCTGCCAATACTCCCATCAGGCACCTCCCTTTATATGCTCTGGCAGCGACTGCAGCCTCCTCCACCCCGCACCTTCCCACCTTTGCAGAAAATGAAAGTAAGAAAGAATTTGAGGGGGCTGATGGAGGAGCACTGCATCCTGGGAGGAGGTAAGCCTACTGGGAGGGGTGAGGAGGCGGGCAGAGGCCTGGGAACAGGGCACTCTGTGCATGTCACTGCTTCGGAGAGACAGGGGTCCAGGCCATAGGTAAGGACAGTTCCCCTCCAGACAGCAAAGTCTTACATGGTGAACTCCTTCCAGATGCTGGAAACTGAGCCACAAGCTGGAGATACCATACCCTCAATGTGCAGCTCAAGAAAGGAGGTTCTCACTCACAGAGGAACAGGGCAGGGAGAAGCCACACACCGTCAGTCACCTCCTGACCACTGTCTTGACTCTCTGTCCTCACTGGCAGGGTCTCTTTTTCACACTGATAGGCTCTTTTTCCAAAACTCTGCCTGCTAGGGACGTATCTGAGGAGTAGGCCTTATGAAAGCCACGTAGGAGTTCAAGTTGACAGCAGCTGGCAGTTTATTGTGGTTCCCCAAAACCAAATGCAGTGTTGGGCTGTGTTAATAGAGGTGGAGCGTGTAGGATGAGGGAGGTGATAGACCCAGCTGGACTCTAGGCTATGGAAAGAAAACGTCCTCTGAAGAAAGGCTTTCTTCTTTTCTCCATTCACCACTTCCCTGGACCATCCCATCTCTGTTGCCACATCTGGTTACAAAGGGAGTGTCCTGTACAAAGTCACCTGGTCGAGGGACAAGGGGAATTTAGTCACAGCTGAAGTCCTCATGCAGGACTTGGGAAAGACAGGTATGCGACGCGGATTTCTGAGAAACTGGCCCACAGGGAGTGTCCTTTTGTACACACCACAAATGATGTGTTTGGCAGCAGGCAACCCTGTGCCTCCTCCACACCCACGGCTTCGCTTATCACCTGCATACGGACATCTCCCTTCAGACTGTATCTACAACCGATGGCTGTGGGACAGGAGAATGTTGGTGGGGAGCTCATGAGAAAGTCCTACCTCGGTTTGGAAACGAAGATGAGGAAATGCCTTCTTTCTGCTCGATGGGAATACGAAAGTGGGTGATCCTGATTGCTACAAGCAGCCTTCTTGTTCCCACAGGAGAACCAAGCGCTGGGTGAAGGGAATACAATGGGCCACAGAGCAGAGGTGGAAAGAACCCGTGTTCCTGTCCATGTCCCTTTGCTGATGAGCCTACCAGTCCTGAAGACCACCCCATGTCTGAATCTCCATCTGTGTAAGCGAACAAATGTCTTCATCATTCAAGCCAGCTTGAAGTGGATTTCCGGGAACAATTTCAAAAACATCCTAATCGAAGCACCTTTCTTGTATTCTCCACTACAGATCTGATTGTGGCAAGGGCTTTGCACAGAAAGAAACATGTTTACTCAAGGTCAGACCCATCACTTAGTCCTACTACAAAGGTACCCTAACGAGAGACAGGAGGCCAGCAGGCATTCTTTATGTGTGATTTATCTTGCGTATGATGAATACACTAGAGTGCCTAAAAGGGGGTGTTAGAATCCCAGCTTTACCCCCTCCCCGGCACCTGTGTGACCCTCAGGAAGTTACTTACATTCTCTGGGCCTCAATTTCTTCACCTACAAATGGGGATAATCATAGTACCTACTCAGAGGGTTATTGCCAGGATCAAATGAAATGATGCATGTGTACACGTTAGGGTTTGTTTCTGCTATGAATAGCATTTAAAAAAATAACTGTGGCTTAAACAGGATAGAAGTCCTTCACTCTCACATTCACATGGCCAAAGATAATCATTCCAGGACAGGCAGGGCCCTCTGTAACCTCAGAGATGCAGACAGCTCCTACCTTGGTGCTCCACCCTCAAGGTTCCCTCATGGCACACAATAGTCCCTGCAGCCCCGGCCCCTCAGTCCCCACCCGTGCAGGAAGACAGAAGCTGAAAAGAAGGGCATGACCCACTCTTGAAGGACATTTCCTGGAAGTGGCACACACCCCGTCTGCAGGTGTGCCCAGCTACAACTCAAAGATTCCCTAATGGAAGACCGGGAGGCAACACCCCACCTCTGCCACAACCTGTGAAATACGAGCTCCAGCATTGGTGCCTGCAGGCGTTCCTCTTAAACATCTCCAATTCTTGGAATTCTGCTATAGGAACGACATGGAGGGGCCTGGAGGTCACTGTGCTGAGTGAACTAAGCCAGTCGCAGAAGGACAAATACTGCACGCTTCCATGTACAGGAGACACTGAACATAGACTGACAGAGGCAGAAAGGAGGCTGGCCCCTGCCAGTGGCTGCGACGGGAAACGGGGTTTGCAACACGGTGAGTGTGACGTTTCGGTTACACACGATGAAGAAGTTCTAAGACTCTGCTGCTCCACACAGGACATGCCGTTAGGAATACGGTGCTGACCACCTACACCTTGGTAAGAGGGTCCAGCTCATCTTAAGTGTCTTATCACAGTGTGTTTTTAAATCTCCGTTTGTCTTCATCACAAAAGCAGGTCTCTCCCAAGTCCCCAGCCCAGCCTCGCTTCTATCAAAAGCCCATCCTCCCGCTTAGGCCCATTAGGGGGCTATTGAAACTAACAGCTCTTGGGAGAACACACTGTAGTTGTATAAGCACAAGGAGCACAGAAATAAAAGACACAGTTCCCACTCACTGTAAAGTAAGAGAGAGGACTGTGAAGTCTCTGCGTGTGAAGCTTATAAGAAGTGCTCCAGGAGTCTGCAACTCTCATTCTTGAAGGGAAAGACCTAGACATTGGGATCAAAAGGTATTGGAGCTTGAAATCCTGCTCTCCCATTACCGTCTGTGTGACGTTGGACAAGCCACTAAAACCCTCTGTTTTCATTCTCTGACAGCTGCAGTCAGCATTTCATGTATTCCAGGAAGGAACGTTGCGTCTTGAGATTCTTTTGTAAATGTGACATTTCAGTCTCAAGTGTTGTAGCTCACAGCACTCTGAGAAGTTATCGTCTCGAATGTGGCTTCCAAATGTCACTAAGGGAGCAAGGAACGTGATTACTTCTCTCTAAATCCCCTCATGGCATCTGAAAAAGGAAATGCTTCTTAAACCTGCCCTTTCAATTATTTATACTAACAACATGTCTGGTCAAGTATATGAGGTTCCAATATACCAGACGGACCCTGTCACAGGGAACAAACAGTCTGGAAAATTCATACAAGGTCTTTGTCCAAATCCCTTCATTTTCCAAGGAAAGATAAGGCAGCTAACACTTGTAATCATGCAGCTTAGAAACCTAAAAATAGCTTTTTCATTAAAGGCCAGATCTCCAAAACGAGAAATAGAGAAGTTGGTAAACAGATGACTTAGTCCTGTGTTTTAGACACAGTTATCCAGCAATTCAAGTGAAGCGTCAATAAAGATTTGGTGGGATAGGTTTGTAGTCATTTTACTGGTGTTTATCATGAGACGTTTAAAGACAGATTGACGTTCGCAGTAAAAATCTTCTCTGGGTTTGTTAGAATGAGAAGGGAAGGAAGAGGGAGATGAGAGGGAGAAAGAGCCCAAAGAGGGAGAAAAGGGGAAGAGGATTTTGAGGTGTCTCTATGTACAGGAAACGAAAGTTCCGGGCACCTCCAGGAGGGGAATACCCCAGTGCTTGGTGATGGCAAACAAAACATGGTTCACCCTCAGGTCTCCTCAGAGGCCACCTCACCACCTCCGTCACAGAGTTATCTGATGGTTTTCTAGAGGGACAGTTTCATTTGGAGTTATTAAGAATGTCTATCATCCCTTTCCATGACAAATGGCTCTTTTTAGTCAAAGGCTGTAATTTAACATTTTGTGGGCGGGGGGGCCTGTGTCAGGAGGTGCAAATTTGTGTACAACCTGCTTTGTAAGAAAGTTTTCCGATCTTTAAAGCCTAAAAACTAGTACTAGTCGAAAGTATGCACAAAAAATTGTGTTCTAGAAACTAAAGCTTCTGAGATTACTCCGATTCCCGAGTCCACAACACTGTGTTAGGACAGCCCTGATCCAGGGCGTACATCGCATCCTCCTGTCTCATCCCTAATGTTCTGTTCCTCATCTGTTACTGTCCTCTGTCAAAATGGAGTTTCGCTGTAACATGGAGAAAGGAAGAGCAATACTGATCGGATCGACGTTTCACAAAGAACAGCCCTGAGCTGACTGAATTGATAAATCCAGAGCCTATAAATCAGGAGGGTGTTTGGCCCCTAAGATGGTAGCAGAAAAATAAGAGACCTGGAGAAAATATGTTGAAGGCATTGCTGTTGGTTATGACACTTGTTCAGAAATGGCAAACGTGACTCAAATGACGCAAGCCAAAAAAAGGAAAAAGGAAAAAAAAATAAATGGACACACTCGGTGTTGACTTGAGACATGATTTGACCCACAGGCACCATGTATCTGCTCCTCTGGGCTGTCTCAGCTCTGCCCTCCTCCTCCTCGTGTCACCTTTGTCCCCTGCCTGACCCCCTTCACAACAGGAACATCTGCAGCGTGTTCAGACTTCACATTCTCCTGCCACAGTGTCTGGAAGAAGTGGGAACATCTCCAGCTGCTCCCCCAGGTGAGAGAGGGGCTGTATTTCCCAGAACCTCTCACTTAGCATCTCCACACCCCAACCTTGTAAGTGGGAGCCACAGACCCACTGTTAAACCAATCACTGAAATCAAGAGGAAGTGTTTCGCTGAGTGGCCATGAGGGCCCTTCTCTGGGACTGATGGTGAAGTCAGCTTCACCTACTCCACCCACCACAATGGTTGAAAATGTTAAAAAAAAAAATTCCCAGAAGAAATACCTAGATGTTGGCAAGGGGAGGTAGGTAAACCAAAATGAAGGAAGAACTCCGAGGAGGCAAGCAATAAATGCCCACTACAATTATCTAGGATTCTTTTTTTAATTACAGCAACCAATTCTAACTAGCCTAAGCAGAAAATGGAACTGTATTATAAGGATCCAAAAAAATCCATTGGGCTTAAAGACAGAAATGCTACCAGACTTCTGGGAGGGTCTGGAGCCCAGGGTACATAGTCACTGAAATGTTCTCTGTCTTTATTTCTCCTTCACGTGCAGATGGTTTTTTTCTCTGTGTGTGGACTGGTTTCCTTTGTTCTTAAATCCACATGGTGGGTAAGCCTTCCACTGTCTCCTGACAACACATAAGGTCCAGTTTCCGGAGAAAATAAATCTCATCTTCCACGTCTCAGTTCTAGAATTCTAGGACATAGGTCCTAACAGGCTTTGGATCAGGTGGCTCTCCCTGGACATGAGGTGGAGTGATTTTATGAAAAGACTCCAAAGGTCCGCTTGTGTGACCTGTGACTGGTGGGGCAGTTCCCAGAGAAGGCATGGCTGAGACCATCAGCGAGTGGCCAGTGTACACCCACTACGATATATTTTGCACTATACTGACCGCATGAAATACGGAGAGTATAAACTTTATTCTACAACTGAAAAAAAATACATTAAAAGCAGCAAACTACCACCTGGGACTTAAGACAAAGAAGCAAGAGAAAGCTCCGATGCTTCCCCATCCTTTGGCTGAAATCCTTCTGGGCATCTTCTAAGCTCCAGAAACACTTGGTACCTGTGCCTATTAGCACACCTGACTGCATCATCATACTTATTTCCGTTTGTGTTCCTTGAGAAGAAAGCATCCTTTCAGAGCTGGAGACGTGTTTTGTTTAGGTAAGGCACCAAACAACTGTACCAGTACCTTTCTCAGAGTTCAAACTCACTCATATTTAGTCAATGGATCGATTCATGGATGAATAAAGCCTGAGATTATCTTATGTCTTCGTTCACAATACATTTGAATAAGTGCTTTGTTTGAAGAACTATTTGAGAAATTATAGAAAATGTCAAACATGAAGATGTCATTTGTCTCCTCATGACTTGTGCTTAAAGGGATATTCAAAATGTAGTTACTATAAATGAAAAAAAAAAACCTATGATCCCTTAATCAGTGTTTTGTTATCCTCTCAAAATATTTAGTTGAGTATTGTTAATTTTTCTTTTTTGTTATGAAAGTCTATAAAAAGGAACCCAATGTACTTGGACTACAGTAAGACTTTAATCAATATTTGTTAATGAATAAATGAATAAATGTTGACTTTAAGCATACCTTACAAAAATGCTTCCCAACAACTTTCACATCATGGCATATCTGAAAAATTACTTTATTGGGTCAGGACCATTGGACCTGCTCCAGGAGGCCAGTGCAGGTGGGAGGTGATCAGGAAGGTGTGGCTCTGACAATCCCAGGCCAGAGCTGCAGGGATCAATACCTTAGCACATGTTTCTCTGACACTTAAAAGGAAGAATAGATGATTCATGGACTGAATGTCTCATCCTAGATGACTCAAATCCTCTTAGACTCTGTGAAGACTGCAGAGCACTTTGTTTTTCAAAATCATCTTGAAGGGAAGTCATTTCTAGCACTATCACCCACACCAGTATTCCCTCACAGGAGGGAACGTGACTCCAAACAGAACTGGGAGGAAAATTGATTTGAGTTACCTCAGACCCCAAAGCATCCAATATTCGAGCTGTGGGTTTCCAGCAGATGAAATAATATGGGCTTCTTTTCATGGTGTCTCTTTTTCTCCTATTTTCAGGAGTTATTCCAGCTGCAAAATCTGGGAATGTTGAATTAGATTTTCCAATCTGCAGCGAGGATGTGTGAAACCAGTTAATGATACTTTCAAACATCAGAAGCACACATCCTTTTGCCTACAAAACATGTGTCCTCCAGAGCCATGTATGGACGCCCCAAACTCAGCTCCTTCCCAGGCCGTCCTGTTAAACAGATTGGCTCTCCACACTCGAGAGTCCCCTGTTTTCCTCTTCCTCTTATGTGGCCTCCGGGGGCTAAGGACACCACCACCTACAGACACCCCACCCAGAGTCCTGCCGTCATCACACTCTCGCCCCCACTATACTCCCCATCTCCTGTAGCAACCGGGCCAGAGTCTGATCCTTTCACCATCCAAACTGTCCCAAGTTTCCCTTTTCGCTCCAGTGACACAGCCACCCTTACCTTTTCTTGCTGGAGCCCTTTTCAAAGTCCCCCTGCCTTCATTCCCACCACCTTTAAATAATTCCTGTTACTCTAGCCAACGTGATCTTTTTAAATGCTATATAAACTCAAACATGGCATCCCTCCAGTCAACACCTCCCTGTAAGACTCTGGTCCCCTGTTTCCCTGAGAGAAAAACAGCTCCGTGTGGCAGATGGAACCCCTCGCAGAGCTGCCCCCCAGGCATGGGCAGTGCCACACACCTGCAGTTTCTCAAACAGTCCATGTTCTCTGGTGGGTCGCTTATAGATTGTTAGCATAATTATTACCGTAGTAAGAAAACACACGAAAGCCACCTAGGTACAATTTGCGTACATGCATATATAAATCGAATGGAAACAATAACTGATTTTGAATCCTCTTAAGTAGAAGTGCCAGCTCATGATTAGCTCACAAGTGGGAACAGCACGCTGGCTCCTGGATCAAGGCCAAGGGTTTTGGCACCAGGCAGGCTTAGAATCAAGCCCTACCTCTCCTTCAGCAAGTCACTTAAGCTCTCTAAGCCTCATTTTTCTCATCTGTGAAATGGGAATACTTTTTGCACCCTGAAGATGCAAAGAGATAATACCCCTAAGGCCCTTAGTCCAGGACCTGACAGAGGAAGCACTCAACAAATGCCATTTTGAGGCAGTATTATTAGCAAGCCGAGCCCAAGAATACCTTCTATATCTGCATTCATAATACATAACGCATTCTATTAGGCACAGGCCCAAGAGCCAAAGGTCAGTTGTGACAGGAGAGGACTAGAAATACCCTCAGACCAAACCAGGATTGAACCCTGCATGCGACTAACCCAAGGACAAGAGGGTGGTAGGAGAGCAGAGAAGGATTTGGAAAACATCCAACTCGGAAGCACCAGTCGAAGATAAGCAAGGGAGCAGAGGACAGGAGCATGCCTGGGACTCATACCAAGCATGAGCTGAGCACTGTGTCCACCTCAGCAGACTTTTCATGTGATTGTGGTCAGAGCTGAATGTGACACTGAAGATCCCATTTCAGAAGTTAGAGGAAATCCTGGGAAGCTGATCCTCTAGACTTATTCTGACCAGCGAGAACCATCTAACTGGTGATGTGGGAACTATAAAAACCTTAGCAGAGAGAGAGAGAGAAAAAAGGCACCTTAATATTCTCAACATCAAAACTGGCCACACGGGCAAAGTACAATATGCACTCGAAATGGCATGAAAGCATATTGCCAAGTCCCAGAGCCAAGAGAAATATAATCCCATATGAGCGACACTAGAGCAGGGAGAAGCCGCAGAGGAAGACGAGAGGATCAGTGTTGATTCACGTTAACAAACATGTCTCAAGAGTCCTCGAGACAACGTGGAAAAGTCAGGTGCCATGCGAGACACAGCCCGAGCTCTCACACCAGGCAGCCTGGGACCTTCCCACCACTTGGAAAGGTGACATGAGCTTAGCCAAGGGCTTGACCTCTCCACCTTGATTGAGGCACTGCTAAAAATGGGAATAATGATACAGCACAATTCTAAGTACTGTGGGGATATAAAAGTTTATGGTACCTGCCCCGCCCATTGGGCAAACAGATAGGAATGAGACTTCCTGGAAGATAGGATGGGCTATGAACACGAAATCCTGAAGACGCAGGTGTGTTCTGTGGGAAAATGGTGAAGAGAGGTTGATTCTGCGCAGGGAAATCAAAGCTCTGTCAGAGATGGCATTTGAGTTTGGCGTTGAATTACAGTTAAGAAGTGAGAGAGCAGAGAGTGGGCATAAGGGGAAGAGAAGGAGTGAGGGAGTGAGGGAGTGAGGGAGTGAGGGAGAGAGGGAGAGAGGGAGAGAGGGAGAGGGAGAGAGATTGAGATTGGGGGAACTATTCCAGGTAGTTTTAGCAAAGACAGGAGCATAAATTTATGAATGTGTTTAGGGACCAGGAAGAAATAAAATGTGTTTAGATGTTTAGAAAAGAAGTCAGTGGCCGTGAGCAGGAAAGAAAATTGGAAGCAGGTCAGGGTCAGATCCTAACATGCTTTCAAGGGTAGGGGGTGTGACATTCTCTGTATTACCCAGTCCTCACACTGTTATAGGCCTTCATTTCCATGTGCAGCATCTTTTTACAAGTCCCAAAACCTTTAGAGCAGGGAAGTGGTCTAACTGTCCCCACGTGAATGCAGATGAGGAAATTGAGTCAGAGTGGTTTCCTAAGTTACCAACCAACAAATAGCAGCGTCAGACTAGAACGGAGAGGTCAAAGCTTGTGTTGCGTGGTCAGAAGCTTGTCCCGCCCTGCCATGCATTGTCCATAGCACCTTGGGAGCCCGAGTGCCTCGTTACACAGGACTTTGAACACGGGGCTGAAGTGTTCGGCTCAATTTGTTTTGTGGGCAGAAAACTCAAACAGAACAGCAATTTCGAGTCTGACAGCCATCCACAAGGATGCCCTCAAGAGCAGAGGTACAAAGGCTCGATCGAGAATACTAAGAACCAACAAGATGAAATCCAGTACAACCTATGGGTAAAGCTGTGCACTTAGGTTTAAAAATATGTAATTTATAAATTCAGGTTGCGTAAGAACTGAAGAGTTCATAAAAATATACACCTATGACTGCTCATTAACCACAAGATTAATGTAAGCTTAGTGTTAGGTAGCTGCTAAAAATAAATGTCCTGTTTGGCTGTGTTATCAGAAAATCAACGTCCAGAATAAGAAAGATATAAGACTATGCGCTGCCTACACCACCCAGAAGGGTGTCCAGTTCCAGGTATTGAGCTTTAAAAAGGATGCTCTTGAAAGCAGAGAAGGTATAAAACAAAACAACTAGGCTGATGGTTAAGGACTTGAAAAAACCATGCGAGTTTTTTGAGGAAATCTGAAATTAAACAGGAAAAAGGAGAGTTGTGTGTGTATGTGTGGTGGGGGGGTGGGGGGGTATAGATTTCAAGGGCAAGTCACAGGGCAGAATGAGGACCAACTGTGGGAATGCACACAATGTTTGGCCAAATGTTGGATATTGTCCCCAAATTAAGAGGCATCTGTAAAATACTAAGCTTGATGCTCCGTTTACAAATAACAGCTAAGGGGCTCTGTTCATCTCCTTGGGGGTAACTGCTATCATGGGAAACAGATTTACTTAGAGAACATTGAGGTCTCTAAAAAATTTTGAGGGCCGGCCGAGTGGCGCGATGGTTAAGAACTCGCTTGGGATGCCAGAGGGCCCCGGTTCGGATCCCGCATATGAGGGCCAGTGAACACTGCCC
>NW_017731387.1:166080-209551 GCF_001890085.2 Hipposideros armiger
CGCGCGCACACAAATAGCTATTATAACCTTTCAACAAATTCAGAACAAAAGAGGGTTATAAATTATGGCATTTAAGAAAGGAGAAACTTTATTATAGCTCATTCAGTCCCAATATATTACATTATACTTCTTCTTTTTCAACTCATCAATAGAGAGCCATAGGGCCTTATCTCTCTTCTATAAATATGGTAAATAATGGCCATATTTCAACAGTAATTTAGAAATCACCATTTTTATTATTTGTAAATTAATAAAATAATTTACACAGATGGGAATTTTCAGTTCCTCTGTATTCCTTCTATGGGTCTTATAAGTACAGTTGTTGCTTTCTAAATAATTTATCATTGCTAAATTATTGAATGTTTAGTAATGTAAACAATCATCATTCAAAGCTTCTTGTTTCTCATAATTTGTATGTGCTGTAAAGAAGAAACAGCCATGGAATTGGACTTGTTTGTGTGTGTGCAGATTTTTGGGGGGAATAAAACAGTCCCCTTAATTTCTGTTGTCTTTTCAAAAAATTATTCATGAAAATCATTAAATTTTAACTTAAATCACCTGATTTTTTTTTTACAAAAAAAATTATAGCCATTTTATTAACAATTTTTTCTAACTTGTTTTCTACATGCTTGTCTAATTTAAAGCTTATATGATGGATAACATCTTGAACTGTGAAGAATGTGACTATATAACAAATGCCAATGCATTAGTCATCAGTTTATGTGCATGATAAAATCAATCCTATTATTGACTATGCTGGCAATTAGAGCCTCTTGCTAGCTAGTACTTCTGCATTTAGAAAATGAAGAGGTATCGCTCTATAACATCTAGGGTAGGTCCTTAGGTAGACATTGAAATATGTTGAAATTAGACTTAAATTAGACTTAAAGTGTATCCAATTATGTTCTTAGTCTCTGTAAACTGCTAATTCAAATAGTATAGAAATCATATTTTAAACCACACATCTCCTTTCTCAATCAAAAATCCAAAACTATATATATATTTTTTATATATATAGTATATATTATATATAATCAAAAAATACATATGTAGATATAGATATAGATATATAGATATAGATATAGTTTTTTTTTTAGCTGAGCCATCCTGCCACCTGTTGGCAGCTCAGTAGCTGCTCAGCTCAGGCTGGGACTCGAACCACTGTTGCTCAGAGCTCACACTCTTGAACGAGCTCTTAACCAACTGAGCGACTCGGCCGGCCCCAAAACATATTAATACAGAATCCATACAAATTTCTTTTCTATACGTAAGAGAAGTATAAAGAAGTAAAATTCATTGAAAGTGGAGAGCTTTCAATGGCTTAAGAGTTATTTGATGAAATAAGATATTAATACTTGTGAAGATACAAAGTACTATAAGATATGTTACAAGGACAGCTAAATGGGTAATGACAACTAATTCAAAATTATTTTGACAAAATCATCTCCTATTTATTCAGATCTCTTTACATCACCAATTCTTCCTTTTGGTCAAACGAACTCAAAGAAGATATGCTATGTAAATTGCAGGCGTACATGTTGGACCAATTAATACTGGTGCATCGTTTACAGGAAGTGCCTCTTGCAGTATTGGCAGTACCAGCTCCCACCTGACTTCATTGCTTACACTGCTAAACGTCTTATATAACAGAGGAAGACTCCTGCTGAGACCTGAAAAGGAATTCCTCAGTTGGCTTTGAACAATTGTAGTCAGGCTTTTTTTTTTTTTTTTAAATAAGCACATTCTGTTCTGTCTTATTTATATTTAGGGGGGTTTTTCTTTTACTGCATCACCTCAAAGATTAATTTTATTTATTTTGTTTCATTTGCCAATGACACATAGTTTACAGGAGGGTCAGAATCAGCTGTTCTAAAACAGGGATGACTTGTAACACAATGTCCAACGGAAACACACAATCAATATTTATATATCCAATCTTGACATCTGAAAGATTTTCAGAAAAAATTTTTCTCCTGAGTTTATCTTTTAGGTGATAAGCACTGTTGCTAAAGAAAGAAATAATCAACATAGTTTACACTAACAAGAGTTGTTCTCATCTCTCCACTTCTCAACTATTTCATTTATTGTTACAGTTGCATGTTTGAATTTGTCTTATCATCATCCACTACTAGAGACAATAAGTCTTGACTCATTTTTTTGTACAAAGCATGCTATAAATACAAATGTCCTAATAGCTGCTGAGAAGCAAGACTGCAAATCAAGTTATTTGCTTTTTAAAAAATCTAAACATCACTTCTTGCAACAGATAAAATGCCTTACCAATAAATATGTAAAAATCATGTTTGAAATAGGTTCTCTCGTCAGTAGCATGGTGTAAAAGCAGTGTATACACCAGAAATTAGACAAGGGTAAGGATAGTAAAAAACCTCAACCTAGAGAGCAGATTAGCTGTCCCCTGAAGGCCAGTTCAGAAGGCGTCCACTCCCCAGTATGTTCGTGGTGAGCAAACCAGCTGGAAAGCCATCAGTCAAAAGTGACATGGAGTGAAACACAGGCCGTGCAATAGGCTATGAGAGCGTGAAGTTGTAATCGGTGCAAATACAAAGCAGAGAGTTAGGAAAATCAGAGTTGAAAAATGAAAATTGACCAGTCCTGTGTTAAGAGCCCAGATAATGATTTCAGGCTAATCACAGACGGAAAGCTCTTCAGAGTATCATCGCTCGATAAAAGCTGTCTTTTGAGTGTTCAATTTCCTTTGCTTCCACCCTATTCACCGAATTTCTAAACAATGCTTTTTTTTTCCCTGAGTAGAACACACTATCTTGGGCAGAACCTGCTTTTATACATTAATAAGTCTGTGAACACGTTTAGCACGAATCAATGAAGAGCTTCCAAAACCGAAAATCCAGACTGGGAACAAAGAAATATCAATCGGTGCTACTTGAGCCTGACTGCCAACCCTCCTTCCATCTTACCACTTAACAGTTTCATTTTGAAATGTGGATCATTTATAAACATTTACAAACATCACAAATAGTACTCGCATCAGTAAAATTTCCCAAAATGAGATGTGATACCTCTCTAAGTGAATCTGGAGACTTTTTATTTTTTACATTAAAGGCCCAGCAACATAGAAAGTTAAAAGAACTCAGAATGTTAAGAGTTCCACTTACGGAAAAAAGAACGTGAAATTATGGACTCTAAGAAGGGAACAAATATCGAACACTTTGTATGTGTGAGGCATATAAATATGAACAAGACGTGGTTCCTGTCTTTAGAAAGGTCACAGTCAATTTGGAAGATAAGATACAGGAATAAAAAGTGGACGAGCAAAGGAATGCATGGGTCCAAAATGAAGGGGCGATCTGTGTAGACAGGGGTCAGAGAGCTCTAAGACAAGGCTGTGATCAGAGTGGCCTTAAAGGAAAGGAAGGGGAACATGGGCAAAGAAAACTATGGACCTCGGTAAGGATCAAGGATGCGCAAAGCATGCTCATGGGGAATAACAAGTCAACATTTTAGGCTTCAGTAGAGAGCTTAGAAAAGTTCAGTGGGAGTTAAATTTTTTAAAATAGGTTATGATCAGATTTTAAAAGCCATCAAGTGTAAAGATTTCAATTTAGATCTTACGCAACTGTATTTGAGGACAGGGGCCCTATCTTATTTATTTTTGTACTTTCCTGCTAGCCTAGCCCACTGCCTCTTATAGAATAGGTACTCTGTGTTTGTGTGTGTGTGTGTGTGTGTGTGTGTGTGTGTGTGTGTGTAATTCAGTTAGTTTCTATTGGAAATGTAAAACAGTCTTTTGATAGTGACATAACATGAGAAAACAATTTCTTAAGAAGCTTTACCTAGCTAAGCAAGATGCTCTAGATAGGGGAAAAGCTGATGGTAGGGGGACCACTTACGAATTAGCACAAGTAAACCTACCTTATATTTGCTTTAGTAGAAGTTAAGCACCTCTTACAGGTTTATTTTTAAAGGCAAGATGGTAGTTAAGGTCAGCGCTCACATATTAATTAACCCACCACGTGACCATGTGAACACAAGTTGTACTAAACAAATGGTGTAATTATAGGTTTGACATTATTATCAACATCAGCATTTACGCTGCTGACAAACATTTCTACCACATTTAGAAAGTGTTCAGGCATATATGTCTACTAATTCTCAGTAATAAGATTTTCCTGGGAGAAGAGGAGCACAAATACTTAAGTTTCCTGTGGATAGTATCTCTTAAAACTTATATCATTGCAACTGATTTGATACATTCTAAAAGGATGAAACTCTTTCGAAAAGGGTTTTGATGGGAATTTAGGATTCATCTAATATGCAAGGTACATGGAAACGAGGCAGACTGGTTCCATAGATCTGGTTCATGAAAAGAAAAAAGTAGAGAAAGAGGAAGAATATTCAAGACTAAAGCAGGTAGTACTGCTGTTTTTTAAATCCCAATTGTACAAATAAGGCTCGTGCATAGGCTTGGCTTTAGAATAAGAGTCCCTTGGGAGGTTTTCTGTTTTATAGTTTTGTTCTGTTCCTGGGAAGAGTGCCGTGCTCCTTCAACAGATGTCCTAATCATCACATCAGAAGCACAACTGAGCCCCAAATGGAAACCAGGCTGCACTTGGTCACCAACCAAGGAGGCAATGAAACAAGCTGCCCGATGCCTCCGGAGGACAAGAAGCCAAAAGGCACGTTTATCACCGCTGAGTCACAGCGAGGCCTGCTTGCAAACAAGATGTTCCTCTCCAGGGCCATGTTAAGCAGTCAATTAGAAGGTGACTGGGAGGAGCTGACAAAGGAGGGCCTGGGAGTTTAGGAGCCACAGAACGAGTAATCCCACAGGAATCTGTGGACTTAACGTTGAACGAAAGTCTTTCAAAAATCAAGTTTGATTTGGGCAATAGAGCTAGCCGTGGGCACAGAGGGAGGGAACAGTTGACTTACCAGACTTGAGGGACACCAAGAAATTCAACACACTTTCCACTACAATACAAATCACTCCAGGAGACTGAGCTTTGTAATTTTATCAGGTTACTATTAATAAGCAGAAGTTTCACTTACATAGAAAGGCTTAGAAGTCATTAGACCCCTAAACTGATTAACCCATTTAGCCCATTTAGTGATTTGTCAGATATTTTTAATACCTACCACTCTAGTTTCAGGGAGTAAAAAGAAGACTAAACTTTTACAGAACTTACAAGCTAGTGAGGCCAGAGACAATATCCAAATGTATCAAATGTCATTGTGTGATGGGTATAAATGAAGAAAAATAAACAGGGTAAGAGTGGTTGTGATGGTGATGAGGTGGAGAGCAATTTTATACTGGATGGTTACGGGAGCCCTCTCAGAGAGAGGGACGCTGGAGGCACGAAGCAGACGAAGGGGTGAGCTATGCAAATGTGTCTGGGGAAAGAATGATCCAGACAGAGGAAGAGCAAATGCCAAGGCCTGCGGGCAGGAGAATGCCTGGCATGTTCCATATACAGCAGCGTCCCTGGTGTGGCTCAAGTGGGGATGGAGTGAGAGAGGAAAGGTGGACCACAAAATCTTCCCGGGGAGAGGTGGCCATGTGTTTCAGCACTGACTTTCACTGGAAAGCCATTTGGTGGTTTTCAGTGGAGGGATGATACACCATTTTGAAAGGATCACTGGGGCAGCTGTGTGGCAAACAGATGGAAGAGGTGGGAGCAGACAGCCTGAAGAGGCAGCTGTTATAATAATCAGAGTGACAGGTGATCCTGGCTTGGAGTAAGGAGAGGGCAGCTGACATGAAAGAAGTGGTTGAATTCATGATATCTTTTCCAAAAAGACCCATAAGATTTGTTTATGGCTTGACTAGGGAATAGAGAAGGATCAAAGCTGAACACAATGGTTTCTATCTGAGCCACTGAAAGGATGGAGTTGCCATTCCCATGGGAACACTCGGGAGAAGCTACGATTGGGGGGTGAGAGGAGGGTGGAATTAAGAGTACAGTTTTTTTGCTTGTTTTTTTTAACTACAGTTGACATAAAATATTATATCAGTTTCAGGTGTGCAACATAGTGATTCAACATTTATAGACCTTATAATCACAAGTCTAATTATGATGATATTATTGACTATATTCCCTATCCTGTATATTACATCCCCATGACTTATTTTATTGTTTTAATTATAGTTGGCATACAGTATTATACTAGTTCCAGGTGTACACCACAGTGATTTCAACAAGAGTATGGTTTTGAACGTGTTACATTTGAGATGCCTCTTAGTTACCTGAATAAAAAAAAAATCAAGGAGCCAAGTGTGTGAATGGAGTTCCAGAGAAAGGTCAAAGGTGAACATATAAACTTGGGGAATCATCAGTTTTCAGATGATATTTAAAGCGAAGGGATTGGATGAGGTTCCATGGAGAGTGAATACAGAGAACGAAGGTGAGGTTCTAACACCGAGACAAAAATCTAGAGTTTGGGAACATGGGGAGGAACCAGCAAAGGAGCACTAAGGAAAAGTGGGTTAATCAAGCAGAGGAAGAAACAAAAATTAATGATTTCCTGGAAACCGAGTGAAGAAAGTGTTTCCAAAAAAAGGAAGGGGCAACTGTCCATGCTGCTGATTAGCTAAGGAAGTTGAGAACCAAGAATGTAATGTCTGATGTGACAATATCTAAGCCATTAATGACCTTGACAAAGGAAGCTTCTGCAGAGAGGCGGAGAAGAAATTTTGATTGGAATGGGTGAAAATTTGGAGGGGGAGAATCAGAAACAGAGAGTGTAAACAACTCCTTTAAGAGTTTAATGGTAAAAAGCAGAAGAAAAGGGGGGATGATAATTGGAAGAAAAAGGTTCCTAAAGTGAATATTGCTTTAGCGTGTTTCTTGGTGGGGATCTGATAAAGAGGGTAGGGGAGACGAAGGTACACAATTGTAGGAGCCATGTCCTTAATAACATGGGAGAGGTGGGACCCAGGGGACAATTAAAGATGATGATTGTTTTAGATAAAAGCCCTGGGTGTAGTTCATCATATTAATTTACCAAATATGCAGGCTCTGTGAGTACTGATGATAAAGTTTATCATTGAGCACTTACACTGTACCAGGTACTGTTCTAATCACTTGACATATGTTGTGTCCCATCCTCAAAACAACTCTATGAGTTAAATTGATCTACTTAATCACTGAACAAATATTTAATAAGAGCCTACTGTGTTCTGAGCACTAAACTAGCTGTTGGGGATTAAAAAGTGAACAGTACAATCCTCAGGTGAGATCTGTGGAATGTTCACGGTGGACCAGGCTTTTTGCTAATAATGCCATATTCATACTCTCATTTACCTGAGGAACTAGGGAAGGCTCTGATTAAATGGAGTCTTGAAGGCCCAGAGGGAGTGAAATTGCATTCTAACTTTAACAAGAAGTCACGGAAGCTTTTTAAGCAAGAGAGGACAGACCAGGTTTATACTTAAAGATAACTTGTGTGCAGTGCACTGGTGGAGAGGGGTCCTATCCGATGTGGAAGCAGGGAGGCCAGCTGGCAGGCTACGTAGTTGCAGCCCACACAAGAGAGGGAATGGACACACAGAGAAGTAACAGGATCTGAGAAATCGTTTGGAGATGGCATTTACAGGATTCGGTGATGAAATGGATGAGAGGCAAGAGGGGGTGACACCTGGGTTTTCGACTTGAGCAGCTGGGTAGATAGTGAATCCATTGATAGTGGTGGGAATATTTAAGGGCTGGGGCAGGGGATGGGTTTGCGGAAAAACAAGAATTCTCTTTTGGATAAATTTTGTTTGAAATATTAGCGAACTTACATTTGAAGCCTGTTGGAGAACTCTGGACAACAGGCATAAACTGGGGAGTCGATGGTACACATTTGATATTGAAAGTCGTCATCTGGATGAGGTTCTGTAGGAAGAGTACAGTGAGGGGATGGAGGAAGAAGGGGAAGAGAAAGTGATCCGGGAAAAGCCTGAAGAGCCTCGGCCTTCCAACCTTTTACACTCGGGTAAGGAATGAGAAGCAAAAAAAAGAATGAGAAAGTCACACAATGTGGTCGGTAAGAGGAAGACCAGGAGACTGTGGGTCCCAGGGAGCCAGCTGAGGTGTTCGTCAAGAGAAAGTTCCTGGCAAATTGTACCAAATGCTGACGAGTATTGAGAAAAATAAAGGCACAGAAGCACCCATCAAGTTTGGCAACATGGAAGTTACTAACAAAGGTGACCAAAGTGTTTCAGGGAGGGACAGGATCACGTGGGAGGTGACAGGGTGACATATGTGATTATCACAGGGAGCTGAGAAATGGGGCAACATGCATGCAAGTGGGGGCTTTTTCAGCATCGGTGTGTTCAGAGATAAACTGAGGCATATTAAAGAACTTTACATTGCCACCAGCAGCACTTCAAGTTTACTTGAGGGAAAAAAAATTGATTTGAAAGGGGCACTGACAAATCAGAAGTGGTTAGGAATGCTCTACAGACAGCAGTTAGGGGAGAGACTTGTATAGAGAAGAGGAGGAGGTGAAGCAAGGAAATGATTTGATTGGCTAGCATTTCATAATTGGCCTGTTTTGGAATGGGCTCGTTGGCTGTTTGGGATTGGCTGTTCTTACGTTTTGATGTCTTAACCTTGAGGCATTTACTGACTTAGGTTGTGGATTGCCTGTGTAGGTGGCTAAGGTATGAAAAGCAGTTCAGTCTAATGGCCTCCATGTTTAACTAATTTAATAGGAGGTATGAAAGCCTGTTAGTAGGCTGATAAGCGATCTGGGTAAAGACGGGCATTGCGTGTTGTAGGTAGTACTGAAAGGAGAATACGATGTGAATTCCCAGAGAAAGTGAGGGAAGTGGCCCAAATCCTCACCCAAATGGAGACAACAGCCATGAATACAAGAGGGACACCCGCTCATCAGGACAAGGGGAAAACAGGTGCCTGTGCAGGTTGGTCTGCAGATGCGATGATAGGACGGAAGAGCAAAACGTTTCCTGCTTAAAAGCAAAGCCAAAGGGTAAACCCACCTCTGTCTCCATGGAAGTAAAATGGCCACAGGCAGAACAGCCTTTTGAAGAGTTGCTTTCAAGGTGCTGAGCAAAGTCTGAAGAAACACTGTTTCCCCAGAGCAAAAATGGCCATGACCTTGCCCAGCCTTGCTGAGGACAGACATCCTGCCGTACCTCCCTCCTCACAGCATCACGGATCAGACATTTTCGCAACGGACAGAAAGAAGGCAGCTCTCCTCATGCTGAGAACAGGCCAACCAGGCGGATCCTCCCCTCTCACGCGTGGAAGGAAAACCAGTCCCACTTGGTTCTTTTTCTTAGCCATTCCATGTGATTAATTCAAATCCTAAATATTTAACACTCCCGGGTTTTGAACTTCCTGTCCCGGAGTGCTGCTCATATCAAATTTGCAAAGTGTTTCAGACAACTGTTTCCCCAAAGTGCCAGCTATTAAAATGCCTTTCCCCCTCTCCAGCCCCCCCTGCATCCCCCCTCTCTCCTTCTTTCTGCAACATTATTCTTGTCTGGTCCTCACGGGTTCAGCCGAGACAACATCAAAGCTTTTCTCTTTCCTTCACTGTCTGATGAAGAAGTAGCATTCTTCCCATCACCATTCTCAGGTTAATGTACCATGTCCCACAAGACGGTACTGGACAAATGCTACATTTCATTTTTCCAGAGTGATTTCTGTCACCATCACACAAAAAAAAAAGACTTAAATTTTAAGAGTCAAGCTACTCACATCTAATTCTGTGTGAAAGTCCACATAAATATGGTATCTTTCCCTCCCAACAATTTCAGGGCTCGCATTTTTTGTTATTCTAATTTATACCCAACTTCACTGTCTTGCACAGCTCTCCCGGTGCATGCTGGGCTATTATCTTCCATCTCTCATTTTGCTCAGTCAGTTCCACCCACTCCCCATCATTCTCCTCAGTAATCCTGTCAAAAAAAAATCAATTTTCGACTTCCTCTGCTATTAAAGTGGCTTATCCAGCTGTGCTTCCCTTTTATGGAAGAGAAATGAGGGTGGAAATCAGCTCTCCTGCGTGCATCCCTCACAGGGGCAGGGCTGGATTTCTAAGACAGGTACTGTGTCATTTTAGATAATTTGCAAGGATGGCTGCACTTTAATCAAACCTCATTAAAATGGAAATGTTCATTATACTTCCAGAGCACTTGCTGGGTTGTACATGAGTCTGCTCACTGAAAGCATTTACTTTTAGGGTAATAGGACTAGAATAAAAACTGCTGAAGGAGAAGCCTCGCATATGCCCAAAACTAGACCAGGGACAAAGACACTGGGAATGAAACAAAGATGTTAGACCTTGTAGGGAGCTCTGGGTCTTAGACATCAAAGCAGCTTAATGACGGCTGGGGTTGCCAGGTATAGTGTTCAGTCCCCCTGGGGGAAGGGAAGGTTTATACCCCAAAACTTGCAGTTAGGAACGGCTCTCTGAAAAACTGACACTGTGAAATGAAGAGATGATCCTAGAGGGACCAGCCACACCACTAAGCAGCGACATAAAAGCAGGGTGCAGGAGGCTCCCCTCTATGTGAACAAGGCACAACTCTAGCTGGGGCTCTCTCAGTGGTGAAAACGGAGGCACTGATAACTATATTTATGTACCCAAAGAAAAGAACAAGAAGAACAGGGAAAATAGACACCAGGTCCTTCTGTGCCCTGTCACACTGTGACCTTGAGGTCCTCAGAAGGAGGTCAGGTGTCCTGCTTCCAGGTCCCAGCTGTCTGAGTGGGGCACTGAGTCCCCATGCTGATTGCTTGTACATTTTGATGTCATTTCACACTGACCAGAAAGCTGCGAGAAGAGTACAAAGAATTCTTGTATACTTTTCACCCAAATGTTACATTGGTCTTTTATATTTGCTCTACCCTTTCCTTAGCTCCCCTCACCTCTAATTTTTTTTGAACGATTTAAGTTGCAAACATAATGCCCCTTCACCCCTAAATATTTCAGTGTGTATTTCTTTTCTAGCCCAGGTACAATTATCAAAATCAAGAAATTAACATTGATTCAATACTATCACTAATTCTGCAGATATTCTGATTTGACCAGTTATTCCAGTAATGTCCTCTATAACAACAACAAAAATCCCGGACCAAGCATTAACTCAGTTTACCTGTAGCTTTGCCCTCCTGTTATCTGGAACTAACTGCTCCTCAGATTTTCATGACAATGACATTTGAATAACATACATCACCTACGTGACAGAATGGCCCCCCGTTTGGGTTTACCTGACATTTGCTTATGATTTTATTACATTTCTGCCTTTACGCACAGAGCGATGTTCTCATTTTCTTGAGTGATTGTATCGGGGGGGGGGCACTGATGTCGATTTGTTCTGTTATTGGTGATGTTCACTTTAGTCCCCGTGTTAAGGTATTTTCTGCCAGGTTTTGCCACAGACTACAGGAAGTGTATGAGTTGCCCATACAGGTGTTTAGCTCCTCCATTCTCATAACAGTTTGTCTCTTATAGTAAATTGTTACATTGTCATTCTGGGGTCTACCTACGTGTTGTTTGGATTTTAGTTATCGCTACTCAGTCTGTCAGGACTTGTGTAAACCTGAACACCAAGTGGAGTGTACACTGTCCTTGGCCTTCAAAGCAGAGGACAAGTGGCATCGCAGTCCGTCAAGACAGCTCCAGGCCTTCTCTGCCCTTGCCAGACCTCCATCAGACCACACTGGCACCACTTCCATCCCCAGGTAAGCAAGGGGAGCTTAGAAAGAGTGAACACAAAGCAGAAGCAAATACACAGAGGATGTTTATGGAGGACTAATGCAGGTAGAAATGATGACATACAGGGATGTTGATGGCTGTTACCCCACCAAGTAATCAGCGGGAAAAAGATTAGGGAAGAAAATCATGGAAGATAGAAGCAGTGAAGTGAACAGAAAGTTCTAACTAGAGAAAAAAAATAACCTAAGCAGATGTTAAACAAAGCAAGTCCAACTGTCCAGGTTTCTTCTTATGATATAAGCTGTATCTAAATGGTTTAGGGTTCAATGTTGCTTTTTTTTTTTAACAGTAAAGAGGCCCTAAGCTTAATGGGGATCTCCAGCAAAAAGTGTCATAATAATTATTGACAAGTCTGTTGTCATTTAGTATTTAATCTACTCAGATTGCCTTTTTGAGAAGTATAAATGAATACAATTACAATTAAATCTATAGTTTACATTTATAATGTCAGATAAACATAATTTTCGAAAATTATGCAACACGTTGGAGAATTTTGAGCTTTATAGTTAATCACATAGACTTTTATTGTTAAAGAGATAAGAGAGATTATAAGTTTATGGAGCTATGAACCAGGATGTTAAATATTGATTTCATATGTACTTTGATCTTAAGGTCATATTATTAATGTGTAATTTATAGCTTGTTTCAAACATTACTAACTCAGGTTTTTGTTCATATTTTAGAATTACGGATGCTCTAAGAAGTCAAAGTTGTCATTTATGGGATAGAGATAGCAAAAAAAAAAAAAAGAAAGAAAGAAAAAGAGAGAGAGAGAGAGAACAGAAAACCCAAGTTAAAGTAACACAGAACAAGATGATTTTTTTTAAGAGAAATGACAAGTATATATATTCACTAATATCCTCAAGTGAAAGGACTAAATTGACTTTTCCACGGAAACAGCAATGACTCGTCAAGGCAAGCAGCTGTGAGACACAATAGAGAATGGAGGAGAGGCCCAGAGATGCCCAGGAGAATGCACTGCTCTTGGAATAAGAGATAAGGTTCCCATCGCCAGTTCTCACCCTTGTTCCACATTGAATCACCTGTGGGTAGAGGGGTAGGGGGTAAAAAAAAAATGCCCTGGAGCCGGCCGAGTGGCTCAGTTGGTTAAGAGCTCGCTCAAGAGTTCTGAGCAACAGTGGTTCGATTCCCGGCCCGAGCTGAGCAGCCGCTGAGCTGCCAACAGGTGGCAGGATGGCTCAGCTTAAAAGAAAAAAAAATGCCCTGGCCTGGATTCCACCTCTCTAGGGAATCTAATCCTATCACTTAGGATGTGGTTGAGGGCTTCAGGTCTTTGAAAGTCACTTCAAATCTTACTTCCAGTCACACGCTGCATAATGAAGTTTTGGTCAGTGACAGACAGCATAAAAGACAGTGGTCCCATAAGGTTATAGAAGAGCTGACAAATTTCTGTCACCTAGTGACATCGCAGCCGCTGTGACATCGCAGCCCCTGAGACATCACAGCCCCCAAAACGACGTAGCCACTGAGACGTCTCAGTGCAACACTTGACTCTTGAGTGTGCGGCCGACGACCACACTGAGCTGCCAGTGGTATGAAAGTGCAGCCCACACAATTAGGTACCATCCATAATACTGGGTAATGGTAACACACCACTAAGTTACGGGTTTATGTACTTACTAAACCATACTTTGTATCGTCATGTTGGTGTACTCTTCCTACTTCTAAAAATGTTTGCTGTAAAACAGTATGCCGTTACCCTTCAGCAGCCTCATACATAGCGTGGATACCGACTGTCTTGACTGCATCGCTTTCTCTTGTGCTTGATTTAATCTCATGCTGTTTTATAAAGTTACTGTGGCCTACGTGAACAGTGTTTCTAAAGCCTCCAGTGGTGGACGGTCACGTCCCAGCCTTCACCTCCACTCCCCACTCACTCACCACTCACCAGTCCTGCAGGCTCTGTTCATGCTCAGAGTCCTGTACAGGTGTTCCGTTTCTTATCTTTTACATAGCATTTTTACTGTACCTTTTCTATGTTTAGACATGTTTAGCTACACAAATACCACTGTTACAGTTGCCTACAGTATCCAGTACAGTAACTGCTGTGGAGGTTGGCAGCCCATTCGGCCCAGGTGTGCAGTGGGCTGCACCATCTAGGTTTGTGGACGTGCCTCTGTGATGCTGGCACAATGATGAAATCGCCTGATGACACGTTCCACAGAACATATCCCCATGGCTGAGTGGTGCGTGACTATGTAAGAGTTTAGAGGTGTGAGGAAATTACAGATTAAACAACTGGTCTCCAGGTTTGGTTAATTTATAAAATAAAGTTGCTGGACAAGATTATTAAAGGATTTCAACAATATTAAATAGCAAAAAAAGTCCAAGCACTTTTGGTTTTTAACGTTAGCTTTTTTTCCCTGAACTATTTCCCTGATCTAACCCTTAGAAAATTGTGCCATTAGTTATTTTCTAATATAATAACTTTATTCTGAATAGCTTGTCACTAAAGAGAGTGAGCCAGAATGCAATCATTTATCAACAGCCTGAGTGACCTTTAAACATTTATTTATAAGGCACACAAACATGTTCAATATTTCCTTGTATACTGAGTGATAAAATAACCAAGGATTCTGTAACATTGAACTATGCAATTTTACATCATAATTTCCTGGAGTCTGATACTTAAAGTATTTTAAAGCCTCTAAACAATGTAACCCAAGATTGGCAAATATTATTCGCTTAATGCTTTCTTAATGCATAAATGAATCAGGCAAAACATACTTATAAAATTCAAATTTTTAAAGGAATTTTAAGACTAAATTACAGAAGTCCACTGAACATGTTTCAAGGAGCTAGTATAGTATCAAATAGATGACCCTATTAATGATAGTCTCCTATTCAGAATGCACAGAACGGAGATGTGATTAGAATAATTATATAATTAAGTTTTATTTTATCATGCCCTCGGCAATTAAAAATGAAACATCCTTCTGGTGTTCTAACAGACTTTAAAACGAAGTACTATCTATCAGTTGAGTTACTACTGAGGTGGAGAAGCACGTTTCAGAAACTGACTAGTAATCCATGAGGCGCGTTAGATCAACACGTCAAGAAGATGAGGTGCTTGCTGGAAATGAGGTGCTGACATCTATTGGCCTAACAGTAAGCAGAGAAGTGGGGCTCTTGGTGTAACAAGATGTGATTGACGAAGCACTTTCCTTCTTTAGAATTTACTTTTGAGTTCCACAGTCAGCAAGGCAAAACAATGTATCAAGACACCCTATCAACTGCTGAATGCAATACTGATGCCCCCAAAATTCTTTTTTAATCATTACTTTTACTCATTAATTAAATGTTTTTGAAGCTCTCACATACATAAGGGGCTCCACTATTAACAGATAAGGAACTGTGCCTTACCAGGCAAGCAGTGCCGTGGTCTGTTCAGCTCAGCAACAGGGCTCGGTGGACAGCTGGACGTTTAGGATCACATGCGAGAGATTTAGAGGGCAATTATGTGAAAGAAATCACGCCACATAGACTAGACTAACATAGATCAAGAATAGCGTTTAGTTAGTTATGGAACACACTGGTACACGAGTCATGATTCTAGCTAAGTGCTTTGAAACTTTTCCTCTGCAAGTCCTCAAGAGTTTCCTTAACACCCCATTTCCCAATGTGCCACATAGTTCAAGTTGAGTGTTTGAATTCTCAGTATCACCATGAAGCTACTTCATAAAGGGGATTCGAAAATCAAAAATCTCCTCATTCACAGAGCCCACTATTCCTGCCTGTTACTGCCAAGCCTTTTTATAACTTTCCTGTAATCATCCCAGGTTAGGCAGAAAACCTGGGTTTCCCTTTCCTCCAAACCCCCTGTACCCTTCACTTCTCCCACCCTTGCAGTCTGCAGAAGCACAGAGCAAAAGAGAAGCTGGAATCACCAGCTGCTACCTAACAACGAGGCCCATTAACCAAGAAGCCATATGGGGTAGGAGCCAGAATGGCTGCCTTTAGAACGTGCAAATTAGTCTATCCTACCCTCTGCCTCTCATGTGCTCTGCATGTCATCCCCTCTGTATTTCTTTTCTTCCCTGGCAAAAAAATACACCAAACAATCCAAAAAAAGAAAAGAGAAAAACAATATCACCCTTCTTTCCATGGTGCTACAGGGATTAAATAATACAGGTAGGACACTTTAAACAGTGCCCAAAAAATGCTGGTGATGGTCAATTATTTTAACTATTTAAGCCTCTGTTAAGTGGTATGAATACACTGACGGGCAGAGGAAAGGGGAGAATGGGGTTCTGGAAGACCCCAAAGATAGGCCTGTTCAAAGATTTCTGATTTGAATGCATCCCCACTCAAATAGGGGCTATGGCTTTTTCTCCCTGTATCTCAGCACATGTCTGGCGTATAACTGTTGAGTTTGTTCATTTGAAAACCACTGGTCTAGTGAAAAAATAACTCAGGTGAAATTAAGGCCCCAGTTGTAGATTTGACGTATATTTCAGCAAGTTATTTAATTCCATTTTGTCTCAGTTTACCTGCTGGCTGGAATTTATAATTCTTGCCTCTGCTTAGCCCAGAGAACAGTCATGGGGGAACATGAGATACAAGCAAACCTACCACGGTCCAAAGGGAAACTGAGACATGTAAACTATAATATGGTTTATCTTCTTTCTCTTAGGATATTATTCAGTAAAGTAAGAATAAGAATAAGAATACCCACCTTTCATGGGGTTAGAGCATGAGCATTAAAGCCTATGACATCCTTGCACAGTGACTGGCATAAAATGAAGACTGATAAATTAGAGCTATTATTTGCATCATTATGATTACCGAGGGATTTTAAAGTAATTTCTGCCTCCTGTAAGAGGAATATGACAGAACAGCTGTGCAAACAATGTACAAGTTCCTTGAAATTAATAGAAAATGTTCACGTCTCAACTTTCAGGAGCCCAGCGTGTTCTTGTTTGCCAAATGAGAACACGATGTGCGAGGGAAATGAGTCAGCTCTGTCCAGCCTTCCTAAGGATGCTAGAAAATCCGGCATAAGGTTAATAATGAGCTGCAGTCACTGCTCTTTCAAACTCATACTGATGTGTTTCATCAGCATTGCGTTACAAAATAAATAGGATGTTTATTTTTATCACCACGCCTTCACAGTCATCAATGGTATAGAAAGAAGTCAGCCAGCCGCTGAGATACTCCCAAAGCAAATAGTATGAACACCTCTCAACAGGCTTATCATTCGGTCAGTCTAACCACCACGTTCCCACAAGTTTAGGTGATCCTTTTTGAAACTCCTCCAGCTTTGTTACCTATAGGAAGTCTATGATACTCGCCTAACACGTTTACATCATGTCATTAACTTCGCTGATCCGCATACCACGCCTGTGAGGGATTTAAGTAGGTAATTAGGATCTCTGTTTTACAGCTGCAAAGCTGACATGCCATGAAGTTAAGTGACTTCCACAGGGACAGTGATTAAGACAAAACTATAATCCATGTTTCTGGGTCTAGCTTCTTTCCACTGCATTTTGTCATTTTTACCTATGTCCAGTGCTCCTGGAAAATAAAATGCATCTAAACAATCCAATGTATTTAAAAAAAAAAGAAAAAAAAATCACAAACCATACATCCAGGCAGATCTAATACACATTATTCTAGGGAGTTGATCCAATCTTGCTATTAGTAATATAAAAGGAGAAAATACCTTGACATCTCAGAACAGAAACCTCCATAATCGAGATGAGAACTAATCAATCAGAAAATACACCCCCCATCAAACAGGAGGAGCTTCGCATTCAGAAGCCTGAGTTCCAGGCTAATTCCGGCTCTAATTATTTGTGTGACTTTAGATACATTCTTTATCCCCCTGGGGTTCCAGTTTTATCATCTGTAAAATAAGGGAGGTGGACTGAATGTAGCTGGAAGAATGTTGAAATTACCAAAATTACAAATCAGCAGTTGACTGCATGGTGAGCCAGGCATCTCTTTGGCAATGACTTACTCACTGATAAGAATAACGATAAGAGACAGCGAAGGCCAATCGAGTTTGTAGTAGTACTGAATACAGCAATGTACATGAACTATTCTCATGAATAAGCTGCGATAAAATCAATGGTTGTGCCAAGTGTCCCAGAGCCTGATCAAGTCAGAATCTACTCATAGGGCTAATTGAAATCTCCTTGTGTCTGCAATTTTCTAATTTTAAGAACACCAGATTTTCCCTTGTTGTGCTCAGCTCATCCTGTGGGTCCTGGGCAGTGAGGAGAGCAGCCTAAGCTCATCCCATGCCTTGAAGAGATCTGGGTTGTACAGGAGAAACCAGCCAATCTGACCACTCACTTCTAGAACAAAGGTGGGACTGCCTTGCCTCACTTTCCACACAAGTCCTCAAAATGTATTCTTTTTTTTATTTATTTTTTTTTATTTGGGGACTTGAGGGAAGGGGAACAGACAAGTTGCTGTCCTTTTGTTCTTCAGTCTAGTTGTAGAGGATGTTGCTTCACTGGCCCAAGTTGGCACTATCATTGCGCTCTTCTCGGGCGAGGCAGATCAGTCGCCAGCTTCTGGATGGCCGCTCACTGCGGCTGCTGGCCGCTCACGCTGGCTGCTGGCTACACACGGTAGCCCATGGCAACCTACCTGCCATCGCCGACTCACAACAGCCCAGCTCCAGGTTGAGCTGTTGTTCAGCATCTTAGCTGTAGAGGGCAGTGTCACTGGCCCTCACACATGGGATCTGAACTGGGGCCCTCTGGCATCCCAAGCCAGCTCTTAACCAACGCACATTCGGCCAGCCCTCAAAATGTATTCTTTTATGGTTACTTTTCCCTCTTAAAAACTTTCCTGAAATGTATTTAAACCTGGTTTGACATGACCCATCCCAGAAATTGTCTTTTTTTTTATTTCCCTATTATAATTGCCACTTAAAGCAATCAAAAATCCCTCAGGAAAAATATTTCCACTTTCTATAGTTTTATTAAATACGGAGCAAATCTATCTGTTTATCTTACATTTTGATGAATGTTCCCTTTTAATACTTTACTCATGTCGAGAGATATGAATTATATTCCTCAGAAGTTCCTTGAGAAAGGCCATTAAATGAATAATAATAGATCCTTAATGCTTCCCTATAGGAAAAAAAAAGATGATTTCGGATGGCTGAAAAATAAGCTTTATTTCTTGTTAAGAATTCAAAACAATGCATTATTTAACCACCACATACCATTTTGCAAAAAGAGAACACATTTTTCAGAATTCTAGACTATAATTCTAAAAAGAGTCCCAGAGGCAACTGGTGTCTTTCCTTCAAAATTATTCAAAGTATAATTTATTCCATAATACATATACTTGCTATAGGTTTTCTGTGACTAGGCTACCTTAAAAGACTCTGTCCCATTCTGTCAATAAGTTAACTTCTGCCTGTCAGGCCTCGATATGGATATAAAGGTCATGATATCCGCTGAACGTAGGGGAAATGTCTCTCCTTATAAATACTCCAGCTTGTTTACACAGTAATATAAAGAAAGTATACCAAAATAACATACTAGTAATTCTTTATGATAGTTTCAACTTTTTCAGGAATGTCAAAGTCAGAAATGGTATTTTTAATTCACGCAATTGTCTTCCTTTTGATGTTGGTTTGCTGGCCTCAAATGATTTACAAATATGAAGAGAAGATATCTTGATGCTGCATAAATATACTCAATGCTTTTCACATTCCCCTGGTCTAAGGAACCATCTCTATGCAGATGGCTCTTGAATCTATAATTCTAGTAAGCTATACTTTTTCTTTGCCCTGTTGTCTGAACTCCAGACCTATATTTTCAGTTGATGTATTCAACTGACATTTCAAATTCAAAGAAATCATACTACCCTCCCCTAATCTTCCAAGAGAGACAATGCCTCAGAGTTATTCGTGTCCATACTGCAAGTCGTTCCTTAGTCAGCAAATTCAAAAGGGTGTACACCATTTCCAAAGGAAATGCCTCTCGAACCAAATGCTATTGCAGTCAGGCCAGGAGAGTGGTCCAAAGCATGGGCTGTGACATCAGACAGAGCTGAGTTTTAATCACCACTCTGCCACTGCCGGTGTGACAGTGGAAAAATTATTCAGTCTCTCTAAATCTCAGTTTTAACCAGAAAATGGGAACAAGAAACCCTGTCCTGTAGGGTCGCATGAGGGCATGCTAAGGAATTAGCAGTCCCCGGCTTGGAGTAAGAGTCTCATCATCATCTCTCCTTTCCTAGAATATGATAATAGACAATGTGATGGTCTGCTTTCTCTCTTCTTCTATTAGTCCTTCCTCCATAATCTACACTATTCCACAGTATTCTTTTTACAGTCATTACAGTATTACAGTATTCTTTTAATTAAAAGCTCCCCTTTTCTTTTTTCTGAAAATAGTAACCTTTGGTAAACACCTCTCAGATATGACAAGTTCTCCTCTTACTGGAATTGGTCTGTCTTCTTACCTTTTCTCTTTAAACTTATGTGTCCCAGCTTAAAGATAGCATGTGAAGGAATTAGAAAGAAGATGCCTACTGAGCATCCTTAGGGATTTAGGAGACATCTACAAGCCCTATGTCATGAAGATGCTGAAAGTAAGTGAAGGTGAAGATCTGATCGAACTGTGAAATACAAAAGGGGGGACATCTGGCCCCTCACTTATTTGCAGAGGTCAAGGAGAGGTCAAGGAGAGGTTGGAGAGGTCAAGTGGCTTGTCCAAGGCCACACAACTAGTGAGTGGCAGAGGACTGAAAGCCAGGTCACCTGCCTCCCGCATTCTCTCCTGCATTCCCGCAATGAACTCTTTCAGAGCATCTATTGCACACAAGCTGTGCAAAGCCCTGCAGGGAATTCCAGCATGCGTGAGAGACAGGCTCTCTGCTCCTTCTCCTTCGGTTTAATGCTGAATGTCAGTGGCATTTGGTGACAGAGATAGCGAGCTAGTTGGGGGAGACTGTTTATCTGAAGAGATGAGATGAACAAAATTAAAGAGTCTGAATTGATATGAAGTCTACAAGGTGACGTGAGTCCTCAGAGTAATACAATTAATTTGTCATCGGATATTGGCGGACACTAATGAATATTCACACTAATCAGAACAGTAGCTCGGTGGAGTGAGGGTAAGTGACCTGAACTGGGCCTTTGATCTTATATCTGAGGGACAAAGAAGAATGAAACAAAGCAGTAGGGACACAGCTTTCTGCATAAAAGATTAAGGAAAAGACTAAGATAGAAAGTTGCTGCTGCCCATCGACCAATAAAAAGGGAAGTGGAAGACTGACCTTGTGGGCCCTCTATTTTCAAGTTTTACCCCAGTAGAGCCTAATTACAATGGAACTGTATTAGAATTCCCATTGAAATCTCTTTAGGTTAAAATATATACATATATGAAAAGAAAAAAATAATCTCTGTGAATACCTTACTGCAGTATTTATTGAACCATTCCTGGATGTGACTCGGTGAGTTCAGCTGTCAGACAGAGCTGGTGTGTGGGTCTCAGTAATAGCTACCTCTTTAAACTCTAAGAAACTGGGTTCCAACCCAAAATCACAACTGGAAGATGTGTTTGTAGCTCATTGTCTCCTTGGCTACTAGAATCCATATAAGAACTTGACCTCCAGTTGCTGTCCTGCTTGATAGAGGGACTTGCACATACCGGGGTGCCCAGGGTGTCTCTGGTTTCCACAGATCCCAAATGCTAAAAATTGAGGAGTTGCCATTTTTCATCCTTTTTTGACCTAAATCTTTGGACACTATGACTGAGTAGTCATTACATATTGCCTACTTTGTTATGATTAAATATGAACACACACCTGATCAGCCCCTTGGTGAACCAGTCAAGGTGCATAAGTCCCTTTAAATAAAGAAGGAAGTTAATGCCTGTGGTATGCCATCTGTTACATAACAGAGCAGCCAAATACAGAAGTAAGAGTCACAAGTGTATCTTTTCTTGTGTGAATTCTTCCTTTTCCCATCACCGCCAGGCAGAACATAACATGCTTATCCTCTTTTCTAAGGGAACTTGTACTTGAAGGGGGCAAATACGCAAGATTTAGCTTCATAGATAGAAATAGTCAACATTAATCATTCCATAATGTAAATGGAAAGAGTTTGACAAATGCCCTTTGGTTAATACCATCATTTTTCCCAATGAGCCACAAAAGAGAAAGTAAAATTGCTATAGGCCTCTTTGGGGAAGAAAAAATAAAAGGTGTGTCTGGAATAAAACATATCAGACTTCCACACTGCGAAGTCATCCACAGTTGTAGGGATTTTTTTAGGGATTCCATATCCCAAAGAGGTTTTCAGAAATGGGGTGTGGTGTTACCGGTAGGCTACCAACGTCAAGTGCCATTCTGCAAAGTGCACCAAATGCAACAAATATATTTGGGCTGTAAACCATATCCAAACAGGTTCTGGCAACATTTCCACTTTATTGTCACCCAAATCTCTGATGAAAATAAGAGCTGTACAATTTGTTTGTTTGTTTTGGGGAGTATGGAGGGGGTTTGTGAGTTTGATTTTTTTTGTTTAAGCTGGTGCTTGGGGAATCTCATTGTGAGTTCAGCTATCAGTCAAGCTTTGGGCTGAATCAAGCTGAACTGGGCCATCTTTCCCAACATGTTCAGTTCCTCAGACCAAGTACATCCTGTGCTTGCAAACACTGTGCATGGGTGACAAAAGGGCACTAGAGGTTGACCACAAAGCAGGTTGGGTCAATTACCATAATGCAAGGCGAATAGGGAGAGTCTTCAGAGGTGACGGACCCCTGCTCTCTCCTGTCACTGGCCATTCTCACCGCCCTGTGACAAGGATACTATATAGGATTTAGTACAAGCATCAGTCAGGAAAACCTCACAAACCTCTTTAACGGGCTACACAGTTCCAACACGTCAATGACACAGGGGCTTTCCTGATCCCCCACTGGACCAAGGCAGTTCTCCCTTGTTCAACAATCTATAGTATAGCTATGTGAAATACTCCTTCTAGTAACTGAAGTTTTAAAATTCAATTTGGAATGCAGGACTCATATAATGCAGTGAAGTCAGATGGACTGGGTTCAAATCCTGAATTCAGTCTCTTTCCGACTAGCTGTGTGTCTTTAAGCAAGGTACTTGACCTCTCTGAGCTTCTACTGTCTCAGCTGCAGCGCCATTCATTTCAATTCAATAAATAGTTACGAACCACCGCACTGTGCTAGGTATGGGGAGGTAGAGACAGAATCGACATGTGGCAGCCTTGGCAAGTCAGGAGAGCCACAGGAGCCACGTAAGAAGGCTGCAGAATTCACACAGCACTGTGTTGAGACGGCTCCACGGGAAGTCGTCTGGGGACCACGACTACCCAGGGCCCAGGACAGTTTTGCTGCTGAAAACCCACGGTGGACCATGAGGCCAGGGGGACTCACGCAGGGGTTTCCCCAGCCCTTGGGAGAGCCTGGCGGTTCTCCTGCTATGATGTCCCCAAAACAGCCCACGGAACCAAACTAGACGGCCCGGAGGAACCTGGCCAGGAGCTCTTGCCAAGTTTGGAAAATCTCAGACCTGGATTCCTCCTCTAGAAACCACAACCCATTTCTCTTCTGAGCAGAAGAAAGAAGAAAGGGGGCCTGAGGGAGAGGGAACTTGGCAAGTCAACAGAGGGGACGTCGCATGATCTTCCCTTTTGGAGGTTAAAGAAGGAAGCAGAGCAAATCCTCCCAGGGAGAGAAGGGGAAGTTGGGGGCGGTAAGGGGGTGGTCTCTGGGCAGAAGGCTCCATGGGATTTTCTCGGCCACCGGCCCTCTGGGCAACATTGAGCCACTGCCTTCTGCTGGAGGGAGAGAAAAGCCGCAGCAGCAGCTATATCGTCAGCAGTCCTGCGGGGTCTGAAGCCTGCTTGCTACTTACTCTCCCGAACCCGAAGACCTGGAGCTTTCTTCTGCTACGTCTCCTTCAACATGCCTTGCTTTGCAATTAAACCCATTTCCTCCCACCAGGTCTTGACAGGGACCTCGGAGCTTGGTTAGCTCTAGCAGAATGGACCCGAAGACCTCCTAGGGAGTCTGTGCGCCCAATGCCCAGTCGTTTCAGGGCAGTTACACTGGGTCCTTTGGGACTCTGCAGATAGAAAGTCATATGAAATGTGCTAAGCTATCCCCAGTGCAGACAATGTAGAGTTTTACTAGCTGCCATGACTGGATTTCTGGCAGTATTTTTACTGTCCTCATGGGTGTCAAATGACCATAGACCTTTTTAACTGAAGAGGCCACAAACCAGGGGTGAAGCAGAAACTGTCCCATGCATAGCCGAAAGCCCCGTGACAGGGCACACATTCATCACGTTACACAGTACTGAACCCCCGAGGCAAGAAAAAAATACACAGGAAGAGCTAGGTGGTTACCTGGGTTCAAATCCTAGTTTGGCGTTTGCAGGCTTTTGAACAAATTACTCTGACACGCTTTGGTGTTCTCGTCTCCCTACCTCCCAGGACTCTCGGGGGGTCACTCTGGTGGTCATCAGGGCTCATTACAACTATTCTGGTATTTTTCCTTCCAGCCACATAAGATTCTACTTCTCTTCCTCACCTCTCCCCCACAAAATACAATGTGTGGCCATGTCACCTGGTTTACTAATGACATGTGAGCAAAAGCAGCATATGTCACTTCTGAGCAGAGGCTTCAGAGGCGACGGACAATTCCCTATGACATGCTCGCTCTCTCTCTCTCTCTCTCTCTCTCTCTCTCTCTCTCTCTCTCTCTGCCTGGAGACCAGCAGCGCTTCAGACTGTGACTCAGCCTGAGTCCCAGGGTCCCCAGCTGACCTACGGAGGTCATGGAGCATAACTCTGCTGCTTTTGGCCACTGTCATTTGGGGATAATTGCCACAGCAGCATAACCCAACCCAGGCATCCTTAACAGGGGTAATAGTGATAAAAGCTGGTCTGGGAGTCATGAAAAACATATGCACTGGTCTGTGGCTCTCCCAAGGGCCACAGTATACAAACAGGCATACAGTATATCCGTGGTATTAAAACTTCACGTGCGGGAGGGGGGTGACGGGGGTTTAGGAAACAGAAATTCTAAAGAGCTTCCTCATGGGCACAGTCGTGAGAAAAAGCTTCAGAAGTACTCAACCGTGTCCCGACTGAGAGAGCTGGCGTGGAGTGGCTTGCTCCCCTTCGCTTAGAAGAGAGTTCGAGAGGCCGAGATGTAATACACTGTAGATTTTCGCTATTTTCCCCCTTCGCGGTCCTTTTTCCTGACTCCATGAAGGTAAGGCATTTTTTTTCTACTTTGTAAATTACTAAATCCCTAGTGCCTAGCACTGGCACTGGCATACAGTAGGTGTCCACTAAATACGTGGTGAATCGATAGAGAGATGAGACAGAAGTGACCCCAGTCCTCTGAGCGCCCAAGGCTGAGGGCAGTAAGTCACAGGCTGATGCCCACACAACAGGCCGCAGCTGGGGTACATGGGAGAGGAAATTAACCCAGATCAGAGAAAGCTCCTGGGAGGAAATGATATATCAAGTATGACCTGAAAAATAAGAAGTTAGACAAACAAAGAGCCCAAGCCAGGGGTTGGGATGGAATGAATTCAGTAAAACGACAATATTTCAGGCCAAAGAAATAGGAAACACAAAGACTGCACACTGGCAGGCTATGAGCTGAGTTTCATCAGGGAGGATGTTTTATTTGGCCACGGAGTTGGCTCATGCTTAGAAAGCAGAATTTGTATTAAAACCTGTAATTAAAGTTTCTCTTCGAAAATCCAAAAGAAGCCTAAATACGACTGATAGCTGAAAGAGACTAAGGCACATCTAACGCATTGAAAATATGCTGTGTCTAGCCCGTAACGTGTAACGTGGACAGTGAAGATGGAACACTGTCCAAAGCTTGGAGGCCTCGAAATGCCATTTTAAGGAGTTGGAACATTACTGTAAGAGCAACAAAGAGCCAATGATGTGCTTTAAGCAAGCGAGTGACTCGCTCCTGTTTGCGGTCATGGGAGGTAGGTCGCTCTGGTTGACGTATGAAGCGTGGACGTAGCTGCACGAGATCAGGGCTTAAGTGGCCGATTATAAGACAATCACAGAAGCCCAGGCAAGACAGTACATTTTCCTGGACGAGTGAGGGGTGGGAATGGGGAAGGAGAGGTTCTAGAGGCGTTGCTTCTCCTCTCATCGTTAGCATGACCCTCATTTGTTTAAGGTGGCAGTAAGCCCAGTAAGTCACCGCCCCAGATTTCTTTGGAGAACCTGTCAGGTTCCCAGAACCAGTCCTGGACGGCCTTCCTGCACACAGTCAGGTAAGACCAATAAGTCTACTTCTTCTCAATAAGAATTCCATGCAATGCATCTATCAAGGGACAGAATTTAGTCGACATTGGACAGATGCTTACCTGGTAGAGCTGTTGTAAAAATGTAGCGTGTCGAGTGCCTAACCCTGTCCAAAAGAGAGTCAGGCAACAAATACTGATTTTATAATATCCTCTCTTTCTGACCCGGATTAAAACGAAGCATCCTTGGGTCAGAAACCAAAAATCCCACCCTTGCTTTCATACTTATTTACTATCGAACACACGAAAGGCCTCTGACACATGGTGCGCACCAAGCCCTGGGGACTTCTGTGGCTCATCCACGATGTGTAAATATTACTAAGACATAAGGAACACAGTGCTGGTAGCAAATGTTTTCAGGCACACACGGAAAAGTTCCATACGGATTATTCAGGCTATTCTACTGGGTTGTCGGAAAAGTCATGACGCATTTTTGCAACGAAAAACATAAAAAAGTACATCGTGACTTTTCCAATAGCCCAATAGCTATGGAAGAAACTGTACCAGGAGACTTTTTAATTCTATTTTATTTAGCTCTCCTAGCAATTTGCTCAGTTTTGACTCAGAGTCACGATGAAAGCAGAAATGAAGTGTATCTTGAAGACTTTATTTTGATTAGATAATACTTTTGGTGACTAAAGTGTGGATGAGGTAATACCATCAAGGGGACAAGAACAGAACCATGGACAGGAAGCACCCAGCAACATTAACTTTAAAAATGTATATTAATAAACCAATGAGTGCTTCGAGTGTCGACTTGTACAATTATTTTGAGATATGCAAATCCATCACACACAATGAAATAGAATTACAATGTAAACAGAGGTGCAGTGATCAGGGCCTGTGCTTTGTCCTGCCCCACTAAATAGTATACGGAATCTCTGCAGGCACGGGGGAAATTGGATGAGTAATTCTCAATTGGATGCCCCGTTCTGTTCAGTGAAATTTGTTAACTAATTATATTTACCAGGGAAAAGCACATTAACTGAAAAAAATAAACCAACCTCTAGAAAGAAATGTGATCTTCCAAGCATGTTTGATAAGTTGTATTTTACTCATATATGTGTTTCTTTCTTTCCCTTTTTTTTTTTTGTCTTTGGGCACAAAGATTTGACAACTTATTATTTCCAAAGAATAAAACTATTCCTAAAAAAATAAATAAATAAATAAAGCTATTCCTCAGTGGGAAGAAACTCAATAAATATTGAGGAGCAAAATATTGGGTTAAAGAAAAAGAGCTAAGACAATTTTCTTTCCTGAGGTAACAGAAGAAGAAGAAAAGAAAGGGCTCTGGGTTAAGAACTCAAAGGGAAAACAAGTGAAGCTGGTTGGGTTGGTCTGGCATTTCTCAGAAGTTTGCTTTTGACCTCTCAAAAAAGAAGCCGTGCTAGGAAAGCGAGCTAATAAAGTTCATTGTTAAGTGCATGGCCATGGCATGATGTCCTCACAGGGTTGAAAGTAAGAGAATGTGAAGGTCAGGACAGCACACAAGGGCTATAAAAGCAAAGTTGAAACAAAAAGGAACTAGTCAAAGGAACTTAGAGGAAGCACAGCTGTTAAAGAGGCAGTGCCAACTCAGATGCCATCAAACTTTACCAGAAGGAGGTACAAGACCAGTTTGGATGACACATGACAAACTGTAATATCAAAAGAGAAGTCCTATGTCCTCATGTGCCTATCTGGACAGTTCCCAGACAGGCTTAGTTTAAGCAGGACTACGTGATCAGTGACTTCTTCCCTCTCTGCTTGGCAGAAGTAATGGAAGTCTCGTCTTCCATTTTGACCTGAATTCTGTGACATTACTTTTTGTTTCCACCCCACCTAGTGTACTGCAATTCATTTCTAGCACTACCCAGCCCACAAATTAACGGCTCAGTCCTCCGTAAGCCTCCACTTCATATGCCAGTCACACTTTCAGGGTCCCCAGGTCACCTGCATGTCTGAGTGACTGGCTCCAATGTTCGGAACTCTCATGAGTGATCACTAGGATGACTGACAGAACTCAGGACACTGCAATATTTACAAGGGCAGTCTTATTATAAAGGTTAAAGAGGACCAGCAAATGAGGTCACTCGTAGAGCAAGGTCTGGGAGGGTCCCAAATGCATAACCCCTGTACCTTCTCCTCATTGAATCAGGGCATATCACTCTCCTATGCTATCGAGGTGTTCACCATCCTGGAAGCTCCACTAAGCTTTGATGTCCAGAGTTTTTATCGGGGTTTCATTATGTAGGTGTGCTTAATTAAATCATTGGCCATGTGCTTGAACTCAATTTCCAGACCCCTGCTCTCCTTGGAGGTCAGACTGGCTCAAAGTCCCAACTGTTTAATCTTGTGGTTGGTCACTCTGGAGATCAGCCCCCATCCTGAAGCTATCTAGGGACCCGCCAGAGATGCTTCATTAGCATCAACTCAGGTGTGATCCAGGGGCCTCATGAATAACAAAAAACACTTCGGTCAGTTAGGAAAGTCCATGGGTTTTAGAAGCTCCCTGGCAGGAACCAGGGACAAAGAGCAAATTCTTTCTGATGCAACAGACATGTTAAACCAAGAACAGCAAAATGACACAAAAACAGCAGATAGATGCAAGACAAATAGAAATTTCTGTGCTTCCCATTTATAGTACACATCTGAAGTATGAGAATGACAAGTCTGGTATAGGTCACGCACAGTTTCTGTGGCTTGAATATATGCCTTCAGAGAAAGAACACATAGATCCTACCCCCAGGAGGGCTGGCTTAGGCAAAGACGAAGGCGAAACTGTTTTTGCTTAAATGCACCCACTTCCTGTTTCAGTGCCGTCCCATGCCCCAGTGTTAAATTCAATAAACACTAATTGCATCCCTCCAGCATACCCAGCACTGTCCTGGCTAGGTCCTCATCCTCACAAAGCTCTCAATCTAAAGAAGGTAAGAATCGTGGTAAAAATTACATGGCAAGACAATGGGAGAAGCCAAGGATGTTGGGAGTTGGAGGCATAAGCATTTCAGGAGAGAAATTCCGAGGCTGGCGAGGAGGAGGCAGCACTTCCAAAGGGTCTTGAAGAATGAGTAGGGTTTCAGTGCCTCATGGAAAAGCAAGAACTTTCCTAGCTGAGTGAAGACACACCAAGACCCCCAAAGCTTGAAAACATGCTCGGTGAACCCACATGGCTGATAGAAAAGGCCCGTGGCTGTGTGTAGTGTGTATCAGGAAATGGTGCTGGAAAGGTGATCGAAGCCATATCGTGGGTTGGCAGGCAGCAGGGAGGTGGGCGGGGGGGGGGGCCGGGTAGGACCCTCTAAATTCTGTGCTGAGGAGTTTGAATGTTATTCTTCAGGCAGCGGAGAGCCCCTGGAGATTTTTGCTTCACTATGCCTCAAATTCCTCTTCTGTAAGTCTTTTGGGAGCTTGCTTATAGACAGAAATGGAACCAGTTAAGAGATGACTGCAATAGTCCGGATGACAAATGGCAAGGAACCATGGTACTAAACAGCGCGGGAATACCAGAAAAGAGAGCCAACAGGATTGAGCGTAATGGGTTGTGGAGGTGGACACAAGAGTTGATGAGGATGATTTCTGAATGTCTAGCCTGACTGGGAATAGGGTGTCATTGAAAGAAACAAGGAACTATCTTCGTTTGCTCAGGCTGCTATTAAAAAAAAAAAACTATAAACTAGGTGCTTAAACAACGGGCATTTATTTCTCACAGTTGTAGAGGCTGGGAAGTCCAAGATGAAGGTGCCCGCCGATTCGGTTCTGGGGAGGGCCCTCCTTCTTCTGGCCGTGTCTTCACATGGCAGAGAGAGAGGGGAAGCAACCTCTCTGCTTCAGTAACGAATATCACCATTTTTCATATTCTAGAACCCGGCACTGAAATCACCCCAAGTATCTTCAATCACGACTCCCAAGGCATCCCCGACCTGCCGCCAGCCTCTTTCTTTAATGTCACTTAGTATCACTCCCTTACGCTTGTCACTTAAAATTATTGTGGTAAAGACAAATCACGGATGCTTTCCAGTATTGTACGGTTCCCTGTTCTCACGCATGCTAGTCCCTGTCTGGGATGCTCTTTTGATGTCCAACTTTTTCTTCTCTTACTGCCACCTGTCTCTGGAGGTTCAGTTCAGGCGTCATCTCTTTGTAAAGCTTTGTTGGGACAGATCTCACAAGCTCAACTGGGATGCCACCATAGGATACAGCTGCCATTAAGTGGGCAGTAAGTCACTCGTCTGTTAGTCCTTGAGAGCAGGGATTCTGTTTCATTCCGGTTTCTACCTCCAATAGCTACCGTGTTTCCCTGAAAATAAGACCTAACCTAAAAATAAGCCCTAGCATGATTTTTCAGATGTTCGTAATATATGCCCTACCCCAAACATAAGCCACAGTTAAGATCGTCAGCCAGACATGACTGTTTGAATAAATGTAGATTGTTGTACATGAATAAATGAATAAATGTAGACTGTTGGAGCAAAACTTAATATAAGATTCGGTCTTATTTTCGGGGAAACACAGTAACAGTATGTGGCCTATGAGAATACGTTTAAAAAAATTTTAAAAACAGTGCATCCAGTTAATTATTTAATTGACTCTTCAATACTCAAATAAACATTTATTAGTAATGAATGTGCAAAACAACACCCTCCAGGGCTGGGCTCCTTTACCCCATGTGCCGCCCTTGTTTTTCAAAGGTCTATGTAAAAGGGCCATGTCTAGACTGGCCAAAGAAGGCAAGAACAGAAAATGCTACATGTAATCCCTCTTGGGAAACATGATCTATTTTTAAAACAACCCTGAGGGCCAGTCCCAGGAGAGCATAGCAGCCTAGAGCATCTCCTCATGAATCACCTCCCTAAGTCGGTTCTCTATAAAGAACGTGGAGGAAGATGTATTTGAAATGAAAACACCGAAGACTTGTGTGGACATGGGTCAACAAGCAAAGGATGCTGACTACTAAAAAGGTTCATTCCAGCGTGGCACGAAAACATACACAACCCGTGTTTCTGAAAGAGACTACACGTGATCCAAGGGATTAGAAGGAAAGACGATTTGGGCAGGAAAATCTAGAAGACATTAAATAAGAGAGTTCATTTGTTCAGACCGTATGTATTTCCTTTGAGAATGCAAGTTCCTAACCCCATGGCTAGCTTTATTATCCCCCACAGCAAACGGGGCTGTGTTCAGCTGTGTTAACAAAACACCAGTGTAAATTATTTGGCAAACACGGCCAAAGGATCACTATATTAACAATAGTCAGGCATCGCGCCCTGGGCTGAAAGTACTACTATGGCTAATAAATTGAAATCTGCTAAACATCTGCTAGGTCCAGAAGAATCCATTATTTGAAGAAAAAAAAAAAAGCCCAAAACAACACTATTTGATCACTTGCATTATTTTCAAACATAGCCAATCTAAAAATAGATTTTTAAAACAAGTTGTTATCAATTTTAAGAAGAATACAAAGCTAACTACTCTATAATCTTGAGCATAAAGCGTCCATTCATTGTACAAACTTTAAATTAGCAAAACCTCATTGTGGCATCCTGCTCAACTTCCCGTAAACAAAACATAGCACTTGTAGTAACAACATGGTGAACAGCTCTGAAAAGGGATGCTGTATCTATTAATAACAGCCACACAACCACTTTGGAAGTGCGGTCTCTGCTTTACCAGGGTCCATGCCCCTTCTCACGGTCCCGTCCTCCAGCTGGCTTCTAATTTCTGTTGCTTGCCTGGTCCCTGTGACATCTGAATTTGCAATATATGTTTTAGAGCTTTCGTTGACAATCTTTTTCCCCACACTTTAAAAAGATACAATATAAAAGATTCAAAGGCTTTTAAAGAATGAAGATGTCCGAGGAAGAGTAATGTATTAATGGTACCCCAGAAATGGTGACTCATTCTGGGCGATTTTAAGCATGTGGTTGACTTACAGAATCTCTAGTAACATTTGCAAGAAAGACCTAGGGCTGAATGCAGATGGAGAGACCCAGGCTACACAGCCTGCCTCCTTTGTCCTCCCATCTCAGGCTCCAGCCCACACTGCACGGGGCCTCTTGTACGCACACGGACAACCCGGGCTTGCGGCCAAGGCCTACTGACAAGCCACACTTTACACAAGAACAGCCTTGCCTTGGCCCTGGCAGAGGCCCGGGCAGAGCCCCATGCTCACTGTGGAAGTGGCTCAGGGCCCTTTGAGGAGGGAATTCCAGGATCCGAGATCCTTGGAACATGACCTAGAACAGGAAGGCAGGGTTGGGGGGGGGGGAGGGGGGCACAGTCCCTGGGCCCAGTGGCTCCTCACCCCACAGGGAGGAGAATTGAAGGAAAGTTAACACATTATTTTCCAACTTTTTAATCTTTGCCAATCTGATAGGTGAAAAACTGAACCTCAGAATAGTTTTAACTGACCTTCTCTTATTATAAATGAAACTAAGTGTATTTGAGTTTACTTCTAACGTAAATCATTCACAAGGCCAGGACAAATATTAGGAATATAGCCAAGTCTAGATTTCCTGGGACGATGGGTGGAGGTGCTCGTTTCTGAGATCAGCCAGGTGAGGCACGAACTGTACCCCTGCCTGGATTACCCCCCATCTCCCTCCATCATCTTCACATGGCTTTGTCCTGCTAGTCCTTTGGGTCTCAGCTTACAGGCCACCTCCTTAGGAACGAAGGCCTTTCTGACCACCAGTGTGGAAGAGCCACAGTGACTTCCTATTACCTAGCGCCCTGTTATAACGTTTCTGTTTGACGCTTATCATGTTCCAATGTTTTTCTTGTTTTGGTTTTTTTACTATATTTACTGTCTTTCTCCCCTGCTAGAATATGCTATATAAAACTCAAGGCTCCTATTTTTCCTCTTACAGCTTCTAGATTTAATAGAGCAACAGAAGAAAAAATGAGGACGTTGACTGCATTGTTTATTACTTGATCACATTGTTTATCATACACTTTAAGAAAAGGACACCATGTATCTAGTTCACTGCTCCAGCCCCGGAAAACGGAACGTCTCTGTCACATTGTGGGAACTCAGTGGACAGATTGTGAATAAATGATGAATGCTTCCAGGCTCAAACTGAAGACGTTAAGGGTGCCACGGCTGGGTCTCACGGGCCTGTCATTCTAGATCTCCGTGGTCTATCCATCCCCGGGGCTCTGGCACAGCTTTTATGCGTATGGTGTGTTGCCTCCCTGATCTGGCAACAGCTTCCTAGTAAGCAGAGCAAGTCCTGGAAACTAACGGCTACACCACTGGACCCCTCACCAGCGGCAAAGCTTAAAGGCAGGCTACAAGGCGATGCCTCTAGTGCTGCTGGGAAGTGGGACCACAGACAACAGACGGACCCCACTGGGCCACTGTCCCTTTGTGGACATCCATGTTTATGTCACAGAGGCATCACCAGAAGGGCTTATCTCTCTCAGACTATCACTTCTGTTGTTGTTGTTGTTGTTTTTATGATAGTAGAAGGTAAAGACGTTTCATGGCATTCCATGTAAATTGTATAAAACTACTCTATTCCTATTAACTTTGGAGTACTCCAAAAGTCTTAACTCAACCCCCAGTCCCCAGACCTCACAGATGACCATTTTATTCTTTTCTGGTTTCCAAGTCCTGCTAATAGTTCACAAAAGAAACGTTCTTTCCTCCCACAAAATAGCCCCAGCTTCTAGAAGACAAAACCCATGCTTCCCAAGCTGCTTAGGAAATTTAAAGTAAAATTCGAAGGTGAGTCTCAATCTGATGTGAACTTGAAAAAATTCCAACTCAGTTCAACAAACAAGATGGTCAGTTCAGGCACAGAGGGATCACCCTGTCCTGAAAAGTGCCAAGGAAATCGCTTCTTCAAGCTCCCTGAGTAATGTATGCATTTGTCTTTTTCAGCCTCAGAACTGAAGAAAAGCAATGACGCTTGCACTTGTGTGGTGTGTCACCGTTTAAAAATAAAGCTTTGGGCTGGCCAAGTAGCGCATTGGTTAAGAACCGGCTTGGGACGCCAGAGGGCCCCGGTTCGGATCCCACATATGAGGGCCAGTGACACTGGTCTATACAGCTAAGATGCTGAACAACAGCTCAACCTGGAGCTGGGCTGCTGTGAGTCGCTGGCAACGGCGTAGGCTGCAGCCCCTGCTGCAGTGGGTTGCCATGGGCTACCGTATGTAGCCAGCAGCCAGCGTGAGCGGCCAGCAGCCGCAGTGAGCAGCCGTCCAGAGGCCGGCGACTGCCTCACCCGGGAAGAGCACAATGATGGTGCCAGCTTGTGCCAGTGAAGCAACGTCCTCCACAACTAGACTGAAGAACAAAAAGACAGCAACTTGTCTGTTCCCCTTCCCCCAATTCCCCAGAAAATCTTTTTTAAAAAAATGAAATTTTGCTATTTAGTGACTCAGGATGCGCAACTGCTGTAAGATAAAGTGGGGTGGGGTGGGGGGGAACAGCATATAAAATGAATAGGTACTTTTGTTTTAAAAAAGAAAAAAGTGTTAGTGGCAATCTCTAGGTACAACAATGCATTGCTTTTATTTGGTTCTTTATACTTTCTTGGAATTAAAATTTTTTCCCACCGTGAATATGTACTAGTTTACAATTTAAAAAACTATTTTTTCAGTGCCTTAACATATGTCAGCAAGGGCTTACATGTTCTGTATCACTATCCTCAATGTACAAATAAAAAATTACTCAGCTAGTAGAGATAATAACTTGCCCCAAAGTTCAACTTGTCTGTATTTATTTTATTTCCCAACTTCTCAATGAGTCCTCCTGCCAGCTCCATGCTGACATGCCAGAGAAGGCAAGTCAGGGGTGTGAAGGAGGCTGAAGAAAAAAGAGAAGGGGTGGGGGGTGGGGTTCATGCTGTTGACCAATGGGAGCTGAGTTGGTGATCGGTGCCCATCACAGCCTTTTCGAGAAGTGAGCCATGTGAGGCATCCAGTGTCTTAGGATCAGAGCGTTTCCAGTAGTTTGCTTGCTTTTGGTGATAAAGGCTCTTACCAGCTTGCTCAAACGTTGAAGGAAAGCAAAAGGAACAGACGTCACCGGCTGCTAGCTTACGGACAGCAGCCCACTATGATTCATTATTCTGGCAAATATATTCAAGATAGTCATGTTTTATTTACAAGTTTTGTACAGTTTAGCAATATGCATGGTTCACAGAACTTCGCCGGTTCACAGAACTTCGCCGGGGGGTACATCACATAGGTTTTTCAAATGTATTCAAATCAATAATGAATGGGTCCCTTAATTTAGGCATAGAATGTAAAATAATCAACTTCCTTATTTTTTGGTTGTGATAGTTAATCTAGGAGCTGCAACAAGAAAAAGATGAACCTTAGCGTATTTATGAAGCTGATTCACCCATGTGTATATATATATCACGTTCCTCTAATTGCGATGCATTTCAAAATACGAATGACAATTCTTAAGGGAAATCATGAAATCCTTTACCATTATACTTTGCATGGATTGGGAAATCAATATGCAATAGCTACTGACCTTGAGGAAAAACAGTCATTTTTCTTTTTTTGTTTACTCTCCTTTCTCTCACTCTCTCTGAGAAAATATAACTCTACTAAGAATACATTACAACATCAAAACTTTGATCACCACAAAGATTGCTAAGTATGTAACGCTGATCTGACTAGAATTTCCTGTATCAAATTTTTATAAAAGCGTGTGTTTGTGTTTGTTTGTTTGTGTGTGTGTGTGTGTGTGTATGTGTGTGTGTGCATGCACATGTGTGTTAAGGATCTATATCAATTTCATATAAATCTTATTTTCTATACATTGCTGACCATAAAGAAAATACTAATCCCCCCCCCAAAAAAAAGATCAGACTTTTTGAATAAAATTGCCAAATATTACAAATTTTCTTCCATGAGGAATACTATCATGAGTCTCCACATAAGTCCTGTCACACTAATTCAAAGTACTTGGTGCTGCTTTGTGGCTATTTTATTAATATAATTATATATAATTCCTTTTACTTATTATAAAAATAATCCATGTGTATCAAAAATTTAAACAAGGCATAACATAAAGTGGAAAATTAACTTGCCTTACTCTGGCCATTGTTACAAGAAAGTTGTGAAAAATGAATGAGATTATTACATGCAGTAAGTGAGTTCCCAGGACAGTGAGCTGCTGGACACTTGTTATTGCAAATATATTACGAAAAGAAAGCTACAGAGTATAGAATTTGTCTTATCCATTTTTGCACAACCACTATCAGGAAATATCTGAGATGAAGGAACCACTGCTTCTGCCATCTAGGAAAGCACACGGCTCTTACTGACTGGGCGCCCCTTCAGTCAGGCCTGCAGCTGTGTCCCTCCCACCATCATGCATCAGTCATCCACACACTGCCTGTACCTGAGAGGCTCAGAAACAGCTCGACTCACCAGTGCGTCAGTTCCCCAAGGCTACGTCATACTAAGTCCATTTATGCAAAAGTACAAAATGACTTTATTCAAACCATCCCTGATGTTATGCAGTGAGTTACTTCTATTATTACCGGGTTTTATGAACTCCCACAGGTGCTCATAAATAAAGCCAATGCCAGAAACAGCACTGAGTAAAACAAGAGTCATTGTACCTACAGACGTTCATAAGTTGAAAGTGTGTAAAGAGAGGGCCATTCCTATTGTTAACCTATGTCGCAAACGAGAGTTGAGGCTCATAGAGTTTCGGTCGCCGAAGGCCGGGAAATAAGCCAGTGGACAGACCAAGGGGGCAGAAGGGGTGAAGGTGACACTGTTGTCTGGTGGAAAGAGCAGGCGTCTGACACCTGTTTTCAGGTGGGTTCCCCCGGAAGCAGCCCCTGAGGAAAGGATGCTGAGTGGGAGCGGTTTGCTGGGAGCACGGGCAGCACAGTGGACAGTGAGTGCTGTCATGAGAAGATGAATTCTGTCAGTGGAAGTAGATTGCACTGCAGACCTCTGGGGCATGGTGGACACCACTCCTGAAAGTTTTTCACCCACAGGAGGCTGAGACATTTATTCTCCAAACGCTCTCCTCTATTAGCTGAGGGCTATTCCCACAGCCATGAACTTTCTAGTCCCTCCTGGACCACCCCAGGCACGGAGAAGTTGGGGAAAGCCCCCAGGCCGAGATCTCAGGGGCTGGAAGTCAAAAGCCTTTGACACAGAAGGGCTAGTGCCGATGGGACAGCAAGTGCCAATGGAAAAGGGCAGGGCACAGACAGCATCTCCCAAACTTGGACAGACAAAGACAGCGCATTACATTTGGTGGTTGTTCTGTCCGCCACACCTCCATCTGGAGTGGTTCTCCATCTCACTTATCCCATAAAATTGACTTTGGGCTGGAAGCAGACCAGTTAGCTGGTCCCATTTCATGCTTTTGTCTGACAGTTTCTTCACGTAATATTTTACCGCAGCCCTCTACTTCCCAGATCCCCTGCCAAATGGTTGTTAGATCGAAAGACTTGATTAGATTTTGGGGCCAGAATCCTTCACAGGGGGTGACTGTACCTTATACCACGTCACATTGGGAGGCTCACGCTATCAACATCAGGTATGCGCATTCATCAGCGGGTAAGGCGGTCACACCTAGGTTTCTCTGACAGTCTCTATTTGTAATAAGGAATCCAAATAGCCACACTGCTGGGTTCCTGTGGGGTTTAGCGATACAGCCAAAGCACCTGACCTAATTCAGAAACCCGGCAGGGGCTACGTTACTGGAAAGTATAATAAATACAGGGGGAGAAGAGAAGCTGGAACTACAACCCAATGTGCCCCTTCACAGCTTCACAGAAGGACGGACTTGTAAACTGAGTTTTGAGAACAGATTAGGGAGAACTGCCTTCTGGTGTGAGTGACAAAGGAGACCGGAAACAGTACAGTGTGCAAATGGGACTGCGACTGGGAAAAGGCCTGAGAGCCAATGAGGGAACGCTGAGATGGGGGAGGCCGTGGGGGCGCTGACGGCATGTGAAGTACGTCTTTGGATTGTGTTTCGTAGGCAACAGGCAGCCGTCCAAGGCGCGATTTTAAGAATCATTTGACGTGTGTCTCAAGAGTATAATGACGCCACAGAGCTTTTGTTTGCCCGTCAAGATCCTCTCTCACCTTATAAACAGCCCCTCTGGTGAGCCTTTCTTTATTGATCCTATTTTAAGCACGTCGTCTTTTTTTCCTTGTGGGCCTTCACTGGTGTCTTATGTCTAGGTTTCATGTGAAAGATGAAATGAAGAATGCAGGAAATTAGAGGCAGGGGGACTGGCTCAGGGTCTTTTCTCATTCAACAAGTGTGCTCGGAGCTTGTGCCAGACGCCTGCTCCACAGGCAGTAAGTTCACTGCCCTCAAGGAGCTCACACGCCAGTATGGGAGACAAATAATAAATAAGTAAAAAGCAAATGAGGTCCTTTCAAGCTGCCACCTGAGCTATTAAGGAAACACACACAGCATGATGAGATGGAACACAGTCGGGTTGAACCTGCTGAAGATGAGCTGGTCAAAGAGGCCTTGGAGGAGATGGCAGGAAAGGTATCTATTGAGAGGGTGGACCCCACAATGTTGATTAATGATTAAATGCAGAAAATAATGGAGGAAAAGGGATTGGAGGCAATCCCAAAGTTTCTGTCTGGATAACGAGGAGAAACAGCACCTCTTACGTCCTCAGCTGATGTGAAATAGGCCTAAATTCTCTGGCAGCGGGTGGCAAACGGCACGTTCACCCTCCCACTCTTTTTGTCAATGAAATCTTGAAATCCAGCCATGCTCACTTATTTACATACTGTCTGGGGCAGCTTTCAACCTACATCAGCAGGGCTGTGGAGTTTCTACAGAGACTCTGTGGCCTTCAAAGCTCTAAGTACTTACTATCTGCCTCTTCACAGAAAATGTTAACTGTCACCTTCTCTATGACATGATGCCGTAGCCTCATGTGACATGGGTCCATTTCCTCTAGAAATGTTCTGGTAACTAGACTGATGGTCTGAACTACCCCTTCCCATCTGAGTGGGTTGGAAGGACGTTCCCACTCAGGTTTAGTCAGTACACGGGGAGTGGGGCAATTCTTTCTCACCCCTGGAGTAAACGCGTCCAGGCCCTCTGCTGGAAATGCCATGTGAGCCATGATGAAGAAACAAGAGGACGTGCACACTCCACCCTCTGGCCCCGGGCCGAACTCCAAGTGAATTTCTGCATGACCAAGCAGCTGCCAGGGCTCAGCGGCTGCGTATTTCCCACATCCCCACCCCTACTTTCTGTGCTGTAGGCTGGATCCTGGCTGCTAATAACACTTAATCCTCCCAACAACATTGACAGCACAGAAAAAATGATTGGGGCCAGAGAATGCTTTCCCGCCTCCCAGGGTGCAGCCTCTAAAGAAAGCTCTGCCACGGTCTGCCGTTAAGACTTGCTCTGGAGGCAACTCTGCTGATACAGTATGTCATCTGCAAAGGCACTTGTTGCAAATCTGAATTAACAACATGTGCTCCAAGGCCAGCTGATGGTTGAAACGATATAAAGTATTTTATTTCAAAATAAGACTAGGTCCACAAGACTATCACTGTTCCTATTTTAAGATGAGAACCCAATAAACAGAACTGCTCTACCACTGCTTGCTTACCCACCACATTACCTCTTGTTTGTATCTATTTTTCTGAGTTGCTATTTTGGGCCATGCTTTTAGCTTGGAGGATTGAGTCTCAGAGCAGGCAGACAGGGACTCAGGAAAGATAGATGATGGTTTAAATTTATTCTCACAGGATGAAGAGCAAAACAACCTCCTCCTGTTCAAACAGCACTCAAGGCTGGTGAGCTAATTGCCAATTTTAAACAACGTAAAAAAAAATGACATATTTACAGGATTCTAGTCATAATGCTCACAGTGTAAACTCTCCATTGCATGATCACCACTTCAGAAATTTTAGAGCAAAACAGCTGCAGCTGTTGGTAGTCAGGTGAAAGCACACTCGGTTTCGGTGTTCAATGCCCTGAGGGTGAACGTGAGCTGTGGTCCTGATTCTGTTCCCCGCAGGACAAGTTTAGCAGACACTTTCCTACATGGAAACTGAAGGATTCCACAAGGGACCTTCCAGGAGTGCAAGTCTATAAAACCAAAGCCTTTTCTAGTTTAACCCCTTACATTACAGATGCAGAGGGTGGCACATAGAAAGTGAACTCTAAGACAGCTAAGCTAGCTAGTGGTATAGCCGAGTTTGGAACTGAAATCTAGGATATTTTGTTTTAAATTGTGTGTTTGTTTGTGTGTGTGTGTGTGTGTGTGTGTGTGTGTGTGTGTGTGTACAGATGTAGGTATTCTGAAGAGCTCAAAATCATAAGAATGCAATACCCCCTGCCCTGAGCCTAACTCGATGTGAATTTCTGCATTTTTCTGTTCTTAGAGCAGAAGGGATTGTCCAGTGGCACTAGGGCCTACTCAGTTTATAGGCAAGAACTTCTAAAACTCCCCAGCGGGAACCCCAGAGTTGGAGGCACATCTCAGGCCCCAGAACTTCCAAAGGCCTGAACAACAATGTGGTTTGTACGTACTGACTTCCAAAACAAGTGGTATTTCTCAAATTTTCTTTCTGAATAACTTACAAAAAAAGCTACTGACTAAATGCCATTTGTTGGGTCTTCTCTAATGAAATTCTGTTTGCTAGGCGTCACTAATGGCTTCGTAGAATGACATTATTGTGGCATTGTTTTAATTTTACTGTGGAAATAAGGATGATGCCAATTTCCTTTACCTCAGAAGTCTTGGAATGGAACATCCTGCTTGTGGAAACCCGTATTTGTTGGAACATTTTAAAATAAAATCGGACTTTTAAATAGCACTGGTCTCCATCCCAAGCTTTTTCATCAAGAGTCACTGAGTAACTGTGTTGTTCTGAAATGCAAATACACTTTTCCAAATTTCATTCAGTGACAAAGGAAATCCTGTAACCGAACAACAGGAATCCAGCTTATTTAATTCATGAGGCGTGGTTTGGCCCTGTGCATAATTAAAATCGGAGTGTCACGCCCTAGAAATAAATGTTGAGAATTAATTAAACACAGCACGGCCCGTTCATAAAACGGAAGGCTATCGATTTAAGGATGTGTTTTAGAAAAAATATACGTGTATAAGTGAAAATATTCATTATTAATTAAAAAAACAGGTTACAAACTATTCACACCCAATCATCTACACTTTGTAAGTCTGTGTGTATAAAATGCTAAAAATGGGTTACATCAGAAATTTCAAGTCAGTTTTGAACCAAGTGTTTTGCTGGAAAAAAATTTGAACATGACACTGTTTTGTTTTTTGTAAACTGCAAAAATGTATTCCTGTCTTTCTCCCTATTTCACTGCCGCCCACTCTACAAAAGCCACCATTTCCTTTGTCCTCGTCAGAATTCATATGAATCTGAAACCGCGTAATCAATTACCTTTTACACTTAATGTGAAAAGTTTCGTGGTTCCATTTCATTAAGAAACTCTGGGAGTCTAAAATAGATTTGTCTCTGGTGTATCTTGCTAGAACACTTAAGAAGGAAGTAAGCTGTTCTGATACCATAAAATGATTCAATGTGAATCAATTTTCAAAAAGCCAGAAACCGTAGATACGGCCACTTCAAAGCCAATGGTACTTCCTCGTACAGCTGGAAGAGGCAAGCGACACACACCCTGTCGCAATTCCTGAGCCCTGGGGCTGTTTGGACTGAGGCACCAGAATTGCCTTTCTTGGTTTACAGAGAATCAAGCCGGAACAGCCTGCCCTGCCTGGGAGAGCCATCCGCCTGTGGCAAGGAAAAGAATAGTCACAGCTTTAGCCTCTTGTGTGTATCTCGACCAATGAAGGCTTTGTGACGGGTCCTGGTTTCTTGTGAAGAGGGGTTTGGGGGCCCAATATGGGCCCAAGAAGTGGGGTTAGTCTGAAGAGTGATAAGGAACTGCGCTGTCCTGCCCAGACCTCCTGTGCTGGATGTAGACACCCATCCGCCAGCTGCTAGGAGTGTGAGCGGCCGACAGCTCACAGCTGCCCCATTTCTCCAAGGCCCCTGCTGACCAGAGCCCTGCCAAAGCGCTCACTCGCTCCTGTCCTCCAGCAGAGGACAACAAGCCGTCTGACACAACCTACAACCGCGCCTCAAGGAAGGCCCCCTCTGCAGTGCGATCTCATGCTCCAGGGGCCCAGACCCACCACCCCATTGCACCCCTGGATGGGGCCGGGGCCAGACACCACCTCAGTGTGCATCCTTACTCAGCCCCCTCCCGCTTGTCCCCCACGTCCCTCTGTCTCTGAGCTGACCCTCGGCACATCACAGGAACCCCAGCCGGGCTTATGCCCTGCCTTTAGGAAGCCAGGCCTCACACACATATTTTGACTTGAGAAATTATTCTATTTCCTGGACAAGCTCCTGGGTGGCACCAGATCTGAGAACTAATGTTTCTCTTTGTGTCTGTGTGTCGGAGCATCCCCGTGCCTGGGGAGGGCTGTAGGTAGCTCACAAGCTCACTGCTGACAGTGATGACAAATCGTCCTTCTGTCTTGAAGGGACCTGGCTTCAGAATGGCGAGGCCAGGCTGGAGAGTCTGGCAGGACCTCCCATCATGACAATAGTCTAAAATGAATAACTCTCATCACACTGTTCCAGGGTCACCTCCAACAGGAATGGCCCCCGGGGCAAGACTAACTCGGTGGGAAGGGGCTGCAAGTTCTTAAAGGAAAAGGTGGTCCAAGAGTCTGTGGATTGTGGACAATTTCTGAGACACCACAGACCACCTTCACTCCACTCTTCTGTGTATTCATTCTCCCTCTGAAAAGCACTCCCTTACTTCTAACAATGCCTCTTAGTCCTGTGCACCCTTCAATGCCGTATTGTCCTTGTCCTCCATGTCCTGTGCCACCCCAAGTCCTCCTTGCCACAGAAAGCTCTCCTGTCTCCTACTTTATACAACCCCTGTTGCCCATACCATTCTTTTAGCGCCTCGTGTACACTGGCATGACTGTTCCTGGTATCTACGTGTATGTCCGTAGTCTCCGACGTATTTAAAAAGCCCTCGAGGATAAGGACTATGCCTTATAAAGCATCTCTCTAAACATTATGCACGTTACGGATGCTCAGTAAATATTTATTAGTGATGTTGACATGTATCTTCAGAGTTGAGCTTGCAAAATGATATGCCTTCATGTGCATAACAGGATTTTGTGAGGTCTGCTAATTAAGATCTTTTACTGCCCTGGGAGATTACCAAATGATCACCGGGATTGAAAAGGAGTTAGTGTTTTGTTGAAAACAGAGATATTAAAGTTCAAAGAAAGCTCAGTGCTCCCAGGCAGCCCCACCCCCACCCCAGTGCAAAAGAGAAGGATCTGCTATGATAGCCTTCACCCACAAAAGATCTAAAAGGGAACTCTGTGCCCCACAAAAACAAGGCTGTTTGGGGGAGGAGGTGGCAATGTTTGCAAGGGGAGGCCAGCCTCCCCATTAACAGCCTTTTTGACTGGTTTCTGTGTCAAAAACTGTG
>NW_017731387.1:217157-222189 GCF_001890085.2 Hipposideros armiger
TTTAAACCAAAGTCTCTCAGAGAGAACACCATATGTGACAGCACAACAGTGGCTGACAATCAGTAGGACTGGGCCTTGGACGGGCACGTACGGAGCCCCACACAGGGAGGGGGGGTAGAAGCGGCGGGAAGAAGGGTCATAACGGTAGACGGGACCAGGTAATGAAAATACAAGCCATCGTCACAAATGCAGACTTCATCCCAAACATGATGAAGAGTCATTGACTATATTTTCCTTTCACCAAAAAGCAGACCCAATTCTGAAAGATTTTTAAAGTGTTTATAACCGTAGCACAAAGAACATCAAGAGCTCTGTTTATAACCTGAAGCCCTAGGGACCTTCAGACTAATTCTTTCGATCAGAGCAGCATGTCCAAAGTGGGTTCCCAGATTGGGTCCACCGGGAATAAATTTTTCACCACTGTGAGAAGCAATAAAAGAAGTAAGTGCGGTATGGGGAATTTTGTGTAAAACTCTATGCTCTTTTTCTTTATATGTCTGATGTCTTTCATTAGCACAACAACAAAAAAAATGATAACTCTATGTTGGAGCCCCCTGATTTGTTTTTAGTTTCTCATCCATGAAAGGAAGCTTTAGTGTCACTGGACACTGAACATAGCCAGAAAAAAAGGAAACTAAGCAGAGCAAAAACACAGGATAAAACTAGAGAGAAATCCGAGCTAGAGGAAATGCATGGTCAAGAGAGAGTGTGGAAGCGAAAGAGGAACTAAATTTAATAACAAGCAAATAGCATTTGTTCCGTGCAAGGGTGGAGTACATCTTTGATTTTAAGAGAGATAGTATATCCTCCTTTTAAATTTTTCATGCCAAACATCTAGTTTACATGTTTGTTTTTCTAAGAGAACCAGTTGGGGCTTGAAATAAAGGCGTGTGCATCAATTTTCTTTTATGCATAGCTGGCCATAAGGAAAACTTGCACCAAGGGAATCTTTATTCTCCCAGTTTATTTTTAATGCTGAAAATCCCCTCAGTAGTTTGTGCTGACAAATCTAGCAAGGGAGGAATTATGACCATGTTCTGACTTGTGGAACACAGAGGAATTGCAGGGTACTGGCTGGACGTTTTACCGTATAATTCACTATCCCTTTGCATGATCACTTTTCAGTGTTGCTCTTATCCCATCCTGTAGTCAGTTCACTTTGCAGGCACTTACTTGTTCCTAGTGTATTTCCTGAGTGGTTGGTTGTATTCTCTCTGCCTCTGGCTACAAGCTCCTTCTGGTCGTCTGTCTGTCCCTACAGGGCACCCCTGCCCACAGATCCAGTGGAGGTTGTTTACCTACTTTTCCTTCCCACAGAGAGCAATAAAAAAAATGACCTTAGCCCCATAATCCCCAACCCTGCTTTATAGTCTGAGGTATCCCATTAGTGGTTTTAATTTCAATCCTATCAATCAATTGTGTTTTGGTAGGATATCTCAAAGCTAAACATCATAAAGCTAGATTTAATGTTAACTTATGGCTATCCAAATGGAAGCATTGTTTTCATATTTCACTTTCCATTTGAGCTAGAGCATAATAAAAATGAAATCCATCTGCCTCGAGCATCAGCATGGTATGTTTAGCTAGAGACAAGAAGGATAGAAATCAGAAAGGTCGATTGGAAGACAGGCTTGAAAATAAACATAGGTGTTCAATTCAGACTTTACCTTACAAAGAGCAAACATTCGTGCTTTGCAAAATCCACTGAATGTATTTGTTTCCTCATAAATAATAGAAGAGAAGGATAAAATTTAAAGCTGTGCATGCAAGATTTAGAAATGTTCAATTTTTTTGCCAGGTAAGAAAATATTTTTTTATAAGATTTTTATTGGGGGATGGGAACAGTGCTGGGGAATTGGGGAAGGGGAACAGACAAGTTGCTGTCCTTTTGTTCTTCAGTCTAGTTGTGGAGGACGNAGAGAGAACCAAGTACCCTGCCTGAGGAACATGAGACGCTGCTTGCCTGTGCCCTCAGGCTCCAGCATAGGACCCCAGAGGACAGCCTGGGGTCTTGGGTGATCAACAGGGTCCCACCTACTTCAGATGATGCTGCAGGGAACAGCCAACTAGAGGTCAGCAAAGGTGGTAGCCGTGTCCTGGGAGAGACCAGCATTACCTCAAAGAGCTGCTTGGAATGGAGTTCCTTATCAGAATACAAAATGGACCTTACCCTCCGCCTCCCAGGTCTAAGCAAGCCAGACTCCTCTCTGCCAGGATACACGGAATGGGCCATTTTATAATTTCGTATAATTGTGTAATTTTTCTAAAGGGCAGATTGCCTGGAGGACCTAATAGATAGCTTCCCCAGCAGGGCTGCCTGCTAAGATCCAGTCTTATCCCTCTTATATGGGAATAGACTATTTACCCATCAAGGAGGCGTTGGGCTGGGGCCCAGAAGTGCTGTCACTAGCCAGCAAAGGACCTTAAAAGGGCAAGAACAGAGAAGCCCAGGAGATAGATAAAATCAGAATTGTAACCAATGGAATACTGTCACCATGTCCGAGGACACCCAAGGCAGGCAGCATGGTTTTGTAGATATAGGTACAATGCTTTTCGTAATATGAAAAACCCTGTGTTCAGGAAAGAGTTCTGCTAAGATGCATTTTCCCTTTTTTTTGCATAGAGTATTCAATAGAAAATGTTGTTTAAAGGTTGTCCTTCATAGGTCCGAGCATTTACACCCTAGACAATCAATGCGAGAGAGAATGAAGAACATTTTAACACATGTATCTGGAGTCACAGGGAGTTAGAAACAAAAAAACAGAAGTCAGTAAATCCATGCTTTTTTAGAGTTTGAAGGAAACTTGTAGGTCACACCCATTATCCCATGGAAGTGGCTATTTGGGATTAGTGAGGGAAACTAAGTTGCCCAAACTGGGTAATGACAGAAGCAATTGGAACACAACCTGCTGCCCCTGGAGACAACACATGTCCATCCCTGCAAAGGGTGTCCATTGATGCAGACCATTAGGTGACATAATTGTGGAATTTATACATACATTTTATATATGTCTCTTATAGGTGTGAATGTTTTCTATGTTATGTATATATAGAGAGAGTCCTCACATGCGTCCTTTTATGTTTTACGTCCTATATACCAATTGCAAAGAAATATAAATTTTCTATCTCTATGCTGCATGGCTATATGTACTACCTATATTATACATAGAGATAGGTGTACCTGTTCATGAAGTACACATGAATTAAGAGAGCCTCAGAACAGTGCAATATACTCTGTGCTAATGCCAAGTCTACACGGAGATGACTCTGCTGCCCTCCTGATAAGCCCCAGGCATTATGGATGAACCTAAAATTTAATTTGCTTTCACAACTTTATAGATATGAACCTGGCATTCTCGTATTATAGGTATTAAAACCTACGTTTCCCCCAAATGCCTCACCACCTAGATACTGAGGGAGGGAGGGAGACAAATGAAAAGAGCTTGAAGACTTAGAGTCAGCAAAGGGGGCTCTAGATAAATAAGGAAATGGTCGTTGTATTCCATACCCCTCAAGTCAAAAAATGGAACAGACAGAAGGGTCATTTGGAGGGTCAGATTCAGGCTGGGAAGGGAGAGTAATCATCTACACAGGATCAAGTAAGAAAAACCTTCCCATGACACATTTAGACAGTCATTTTTAAGAAGGAACTGTCGCCTGTACCTGCCCCCTCACCCACACACACCCACACACACACACATGCTTTCGTATGCATCCCACCACCACCATCACTTCTGTAATAGAACTCAATACTGAAGAGCTTAAGTGTATCCATTTTTGTGAGTTAAAACGGTGTTTTTGCTGGGAAATACGGAACAGGATATTGACATGCTTTATGGGCAATAATATTCAATAGCAACATTTATAAAAGCAAGGTACAAGGGAGTATGTGTGCAAGGCCTATTCATAGTACATTCAAAGCGCACAAACCTACGTCACAGAAGTGGACCACTGGATTTGGCCAAAAGGAGGCTGTTTATGACTTTGGCAAGACTGTTACTAGGGAATGATGGGGACAATACCTGACTGAAGGGGATTCAAGAGAGAATGGAGGAAAGGGGGTGTAGACAGCTCTGTGACAGAGTCGCCACAGACAGTTTCTAAGGAACTGTGCTGTAGGAGGAATAGAATAGCTACACCTGAGGTCACGAGAGTGATTTTTTTTAAAAATAGGATAAATTAAAGCATTTTTATAAAATTAAGAATGACCCTTGACAGCAGAAAAATTGCATGATGAGGAAAAAGAGGCAATTGCAGGAGCACTGTCCTTAAACAGGTGAGGGGAAGGGATTCAACCCAAGGGAGGGTTGGCCTGTGATGGGCAGGTGGTCAGCCCACCCAGTGTGACAGGAGGGGAGGCACAGTGTGAGGGCACAGGGGCCGGGAACATGGGCAAGTCATCTGCCACTTGCTTCTCACTCTTAAAGTCTCACTTTAAAAGGCAGTGAGGAGGGAGGGGTGGCGGGGGTGGCTCCAGCAGAGTGCTCATCCAGGGGAGAAAGAGCACAAATAGTAGAGAGCTGGGGACCCTGACGGCCCACCTGAAGTTAATGGTTAGGTTTGTGGTCACGAATTTAAAGCGAGTTCTGTCAGTATGTCTGTGTGTGTTTTCTCAACCGTGTGAATGAATATAGATTCAGGTGAAGTGTTGATTGTCACCGGGGTTGGTGTTTCAATGGCAGCGTACACCAGGCAATGTGGCGGACAGGCTAGGATGGCTGAGGTCCCTGGTCCCCTGCTGTCCATGTCTTCCCTTGAGTGTGGGCAGGGCCTGTGGACATGATGAAACATCACTCCCAGGGTTACGTCATGTGGCAAAGGTGACGGATGTTGCCGGCCCCTAATGAGTTGACTTAGAGTTCATCAAAAGGGGATTCTCCTGGGCGGGCCTGACTCATGGAGCAAGGCTTCCGAGTACAGTCAGCCCCCGCCTGCCAGCTTCCAAGAAGCAAACCGCTGCGAGTCCTGCAGCTGCAAGAAATGAATTCTGTCTTTGGAAGAGGACTCCATGCCTCAGATGAGAACTCAGCCC
>NW_017731387.1:223656-225934 GCF_001890085.2 Hipposideros armiger
CCCTGCCCCTTCGCGTCAGAAAGGGTCTTAAGGATCATTTATGCCACCTTTCATTTCACACAGGACCAATCTGGCCAATTGTATGGAGGCAATAGGAGAGATAACTAATAGGAAAAAATACATGATGCCTTGAATCATTTTACAAAAATAACTTCATTTCTGCCTTAAAGAAATTTTATATTTATGTGAGGACACTGAAAATGTGTACCTGTAGAATAAAGCAGAGACAGATAACTGCAAAAAGACTGATCTGAACCAAGTAAAATACATAGACCCACGGAAGTTATTTTGACTGGGGGACGATGGAAGGTGATAGGGTTTGGACAAGATTTGAAGAATGGGTCATTTTCACTAGATACAAGTGCAATAAATTATTTTCCATAGGTGGAATAGTGGTAAGGATTCATAAATAGTAAAGAATGTGTGTGTCCCAGGAACTCTAAAATCTGATCGGTAGAAGCAATGGAAAAAGTATCTGAGGATGGCAAGACATAGAATCTGATCAGACAGAGAAGTCTAATTATGTTTTCACTTTTTTTTTTTTTGTGGGTAACATCCTGTATTAAGTGGAGTTTTTTGACTAGAGAAAGCAAAGAGAATAGCGATTATATATAGGAAAGCATTTGAGTCCAAAATTAATGGATGCCTGAGTTTCCTGGCATCCTAAATCAGGGTGAGGGCCTCCTATTGTGGTGAGTTTTACCAGTAAGAACGCTTCTGACTGCAAGTACACAATGTCAGCTTCAACAAGTCAACTTATTATCTCCTGAAGAAAAGAGGCCCAGAGGTAAGTACTGCCAGGATATGTTAATTCAGTGGCTTATCAAACTCACCAGGGGACCTTTTTTTTCCCGTTTCTCTATTCTGCCATCCTCCTCATGTTGGGTTGAATCTCCCTTCATGTCACAATGTGGCCTCCTCAGCTCCTGGTATCACTGCAGGTACCATAGCGTCCCATAGAAGAAAAGGGACCATTTCCTCCCTGGGTCTCCTTTGAAGAATGAGGACACCCCTCCCCATAGCTCTCTATCTGTCTTCTCATTGGCTAAAACTACATCATAACTCACCTCCCCGCAAATCAATCTCTGACCAAGAAATAGGATTGCCAAAACTAAAGAAGATTTTGCCCTTGATTCACAGAGGGAGAAGCAGACATGCAAACGAGGCCAGGGCTTCAGCAGTAAATTAAAAAGGTGGCTAGCTTTTGAGCAGGCAACTCATAGTGCTAAGTGACCACAGCTATTCCCTACAAACCCTGTTTCAGGAGACACGCAGGACCCCCTCTCCCCAGATGAACAATGGCTCATCCACAAAGGCTGGGCGTTCCTCTAGGGAGCAGCAAGCCTGGTTAATAGGCAAATGTTTGGGGCTGGAGCCATGGTACCCTCACATCCTACTCAAGTCACTAGGTAGGCAGGTGCATGAGGTGATGAGGAGCAGAGGGAAGAGGTAGCTCAAGGTGCCAAGTGAAGGCTACAAGGCTTTAGAGAAGACGTTGGGAGATACAGCAGATCTTTCTCTGCCTTCCTGGTGCTGGACAAGCGTGCCCATCGCCTCATTAACCAATCTTAGGTATTCAGAAGGTAGGTCCTTGCCAACTGCGTGCCTCTTGCCAGTCATATAAAGGTCAATACATATATTTAAGGAATTTCTCAAGTTGAATCCTTATTTTCTCACCTTATTTCATAGCATGATGTCAGAATTTTTAAGACCTCAGTGAAGGTAATGTTTTGCTGAGGGCAACTGTCACATCTGCGTCAAGGGCATATAATCTGGGCATCAAATCAGTCTTCATAATGATATGTTGCCACATTGGTCCTTTTAGTAAGGAAATGATTATGATGTTTTGTGAAACCACATCTTTCATTTTTCAGCCACTGTTTATGACAAGAGGAAATGAAACACACAAACAGAATGAGTCACCGCGTTGCCACCACTTCCCTTTCGTCTTCCTGCCTGTTTTCCGGGTAGAGGCTTCAGGGAAGGTCACTGCTGGACTAATTAGATTCTGGAATCAGGCTTAGATAAAGAAGGATGGAGGACACGCTTTGTCCTTCATTCAGCAAATGTTTGTGCCACACACTGCGCCAGCGAATAAAAAAAGCCACATAAGACACAGCCACGTCATCTAACTAGGCAGCTAGTCAAAATGATAAAAGTACATCTACTGGCATGAGAAGATGTTTACAATAAGTGAATATACCTGTAGCCATTGTTTACTTTGGTATGTGTGGCTATATCCATCCAGACTTTTTTGTGCATTATTCATATATATATA